>NC_064410.1:6015000-6185000 GCF_023375975.1 Astyanax mexicanus | reverse complement strand
ATTTTCTTTCTTGGTTTGCCATAATCTACACAGTCTCCCCATTTTTTAACCCATATGTACTGAATTGGCTAAGATAGGCTTGGTTTCTGAAGTTCAGTAGCTTTAGCTTTAGCATTGCTAGCATCTTGGCAGCTCACAAAGACGCTGTTAAATGGTCAAAAAACATTACAATGGGGGTCTAAAGCGCTCCTGGACATGTAGCCCGATTGACTGTTGTCTAGGTTCGTTTCAGTCAGTGGAGTACCTGTTTTTCGCCACCAAAATAGGAACACGCCAGAAACACAAGGTGCACCAGATTAAAAGGGGCATAATTTTTTTTTTAAAGTCAATCGATCGTCAATGGATGTTAATCTACACAGATTTCTCTCCTAAAAACTTTGTTTATTTGGGTGAGTGAAGCGCTTCCATTTATCTAGAGTAAGCTTAGATTTCCAGATTTTCACGTAGGCTAACCAGACAGCGCTAGACTGAGGAACCCTGAGTGTTTCGGGAAGCTAGGGCAATATTAGCTAGCGGTTTATTTAGCGTGGTTACCAGGTAATGCTAATGCCGCTCCAGCAGTGATCGTCAGGGTTAGGAGTAGGCAACAGGCGGATATACTCACCTCTGAACAGCAAAAGAGCTAGTGCCTAGCGCGACTAGCAGCTAACGCTAATACTGCTACAGCCTTGAGTCTCTGTGCTGGAGAACTAAACAATAGCAGTAAACTATAATGCTGTACTTCAACAGAGTGCTTCAAAAGCTTGACTGTTTTTCACAACCTGACTGATAAAATATGGTAGTCATCCTATTGCTTTGTGGACATCAATTGTTTTAGTTTTCTAGAGTGTTAGGCCTCTGTCCCGAACATTACAGGACTATGAGCTATATCCTCCAAAGTGTTTCCATAAAAAGTCGTTTTTATCACGTTTAAAAGTCTCTAAATGATGCTAGAAATAAAAAACTCCATACCAGCTGAAGTGTTTGCTAGAACTTCAGTCCAGTATATCCAGAGTAGCAGAAAGTTCATATTTGTTAGCTCGGCCTTGGTGAGTTCCAGGACTGGACTGGACTGGACTGGACTCTCTGTTGAAAGCAGCAGGATTCATGCTGTTCTCCAGGCGTTCGCAGCTTTGGCAGGAAAAAGGCAGCTGAACTCCATAACTCCAGGCCGTGTGGAGAAACATGTGAAAACTGATCTTCCACCGCTCCTGCCCTGGCAAAGCCTGAGACAGCAAGAGGCCAACAGCAATACAGCCCATCTCAAAGAGATCTGATCTGATATAACTCCCTTTTCTTTCTCTTTTTAATATAATGCCTTAAACTCTAAGGTTCATTTTTACAACTACGTAACTTTTACACGAGAATCATAGTGGTATACTATTAAATAATATCTCTTATATGTGTTTTTTACACAAGTTAGAAAAGATCTATTGGATATAAGTTCTTGGCACAAAAAAATATACTTGTGACTTTTAACTGTTGTCAGGGTTTTAATCAGTCAGTGGCGCAACTGTGTTTATGCCGCCAAGAACTGTACTTAAAAAACACACTTCAATTCCAGACCACCACTATGCCCATCAGCGTAAGCCTGTGACAGCAAGAAGCCAACAGCAATAAAACCCATCTCAAAGAGATCTGATCTGATATAACTCCCTTTTTTTCTCTTTTTAATATAATGCCTTAAACTCTAAGGTTCATTTTTACAACTACATAACTTTTACACGAGATTCATAGTGGTATACTATTAAATAATATCTTGTATATGTGTTTTTTACACAAGTTAGAAAAGACCTATGGGATATACAAAACATGTTCATGAAGTTCTTTGCACAAAATCACTCTCTCATAAAGATAAAAATCGATCTCACCAGCTCTGTTCTTACCAGTTTCAGTCTCTTTCAGAATGAGCCTTTTAAGCTTTGTCACTTTTATGCAAATAAGCTGCTGTGTTCACACTGATAGTTTACCACAAGTTTGTTTTAGCTTGTGCTAAATGGCAAAACACGAACAAGCGAATTCATGCTTAACTGCGATAGAAGCGCAAAACGTATTATTTAAAAGTAGTTAACTCTCTCTCATCTGCTGACTTGCCATGGACAGTAGGTACAGATCCCTCCCTCAGACAAAGTCTGCTGGCTAATCCTGTGTACTTGTGTACTGTCTGAGGTGCTTAAAGTAGCAGACGGAAATGGGTTAATGGGATCTTCAACTGATCTAGTAGGTGAGGCTCCCATGGTGGTAGATGGGTGATGGGTGATGCCAGTGTTGTTCTATGACATAATAGTAAGGAAGCCACCCAACAGCTTATAGAAGCATATGATTCCTGAAACCAAACTCACTGATTTCACTGATTCACATACAATTATTTTTGATGTAAATGTTGTGTTTGTGCACTGCTGTGTACACCTAGGGCACTTAGCACGCACAGTGCACACTTTGCACTTGCATGGTCAAGATAGCAATAGACTTGTGACTTTAACTGTTGTCAGGGTTTTAATAAGTCAGTGGCGCACCTGTGTTTATGCCGCCAAGAACTGTACTTATAAAAACACACTTCAATTCCAGACCACCACTATGCCCATCAGCGTAAATATACTCCTAACCTCTGTCTCTATTTAAAAGTGCGGGCTCAAGGCATTAAAATAGACTGATAACTTGATGGGTTGTAAGATAGCAATGAGCAATGCGGCGTGCCTTGTGCAGGGTGTAAGTTGTAAGGCCCAAAGTGGTAATATTAGATGTTCAGCATTGAGTAAGGTGATTCCTGAACACTCCACTCTAGAGCTAGTTTTCTATTTTATGTATTTTATTTATTTTAACTGTAATGCACTGCTAAAAATATGGAAAATCATAAAGAATAAGAGCAGCCTGTGTGTGTGTGAATAGGTGTTCCCAGCGTGCGTTTGACTGCTAGCTGCTGTACAATAATGCAGCGCATTCTCCTACACTTGTTTAATGACTAGCGCGCCGCGGCGGAGGCAGTGTGAGATGACTGTGGCAGGCCGTAAACGTGTGCAGGCGCATTAACGATGGTAATTGAGAGTAAATTGCAGGGCTGGAGGTTTTCATTCTGGGTGCCACTGCAGTGCAGTGCTGGCACGAAAACCTGATTTAACCAAACAGAGCCGCACAAACACACACGTTTGTATTCCTGTCTTTATGGAGCGCCTTTATTTATTCTGCTTGAGCTAATGGCACACGTAAGCCATCCCTATTTAAAGCCATTACCCTTCAGAGATAATTAGTAATGAAGAAGAACTACTTCACTACTGTATTTAAGTACTAAAATAGTGCTGTATCTGTATCTACTGGAGTATTATTTTTACTTCACTACTGTACTTAAGTACTAAAATAATGCTGTATCTGTATCTACTGGAGTATTATTTTTACTTCACTACTGTACTTAAGTACTATAATGCTGTATATGTATCTACTGGAGTATTATTTTACTTCACTACAGTACTTAAGTACTAACATACTGTATTTGTATCTACTGGAGTATTATTTTTACTTCACTACTGTACTTAAGTACTAAAATAATGCTGTATCTGTATCTACTGGAGTATTATTTTTACTTCACTACTGTACTTAAGTACTAAAATAATGCTGTATCTGTATCTACTGGAGTATTATTTTTACTTCACTACTGTACTTAAGTACTAAAATGTTGTATCTGTATCTACTGGAGTATTATTTTTACTTCACTACTGTATTTAAGTACTAAAATAATGCTGTATCTGTATCTACTGGAGTATTATTTTTACTTCACTACTGTACTTAAGTACTAAAATAATGCTGTATCTGTATCTACTGGAGTATTATTTTTACTTCACTACAGTACTTAAGTACTAACATACTGTATTTGTATCTACTGGAGTATTATTTTTACTTCACTACTGTACTTAAGTACTAAAATAATGCTGTATCTGTATCTACTGGAGTATTATTTTTACTTCGCTACTGTACTTAAGCACTAAAATAATGCTGTATCTGTATCTACTGGAGTATTATTTTTACTTCACTACTGTACTTAAGTACTAAAATGTTGTATCTGTATCTACTGGAGTATTATTTTTACTTCACTACAGTACTTAAGTACTAAAATAATGCTGTATCTGTATCTACTAGAGTATTATTTTTTTTACTTCACTACAGTACTTAAGTACTAACATACTGTATTTGTATCTACTGGAGTATTATTTTTACTTCACTACTGTACTTAAGTACTAAAATAATGCTGTATCTGTATCTACTGGAGTATTATTTTTATTTCACTACTGTACTTAAGTACTAACATACTGTATTTGTATCTACTGGAGTATTATTTTTACTTCACTACTGTACTTAAGTACTAAAATAATGCTGTATCTGTATCTACTGGAGTATTATTTTTACTTCACTACTGTACTTAAGTACTAAAATAATGCTGTATCTGTATCTACTGGAGTATTATTTTTACTTCACTACAGTACTTAAGTACTAACATACTGTATCTGTATCTACTGGAGTATTATTTTTACTTCACTACTGTACTTAAGTACTAAAATAATGCTGTATCTGTATCTACTGGAGTATTATTTTTACTTCACTACTGTACTTAAGTACTAAAATGCTGTATCTGTATCTACTGGAGTATTATTTTTACTTCACTACTGTACTTAAGTACTAAAATAATGCTGTATCTGTATCCACTGGAGTATTATTTTTACTTCACTACTGTACTTAAGTACTAACATACTGTATTTGTATCTACTGGAGTATTATTTTTACTTCACTACTGTACTTAAGTACTAAAATAATGTTGTATCTGTGGCTACTGGAGTATTATTTTTACTTCACTACTGTACTTAAGTACTAAAATAATGTTGTATCTGTATCTACTGGAGTATTATTTTACTCCTATTTCCACTTAAAGTTCACTATATATTGTGGATGTATTTAATACGTATATTCTTAGACATTTTTTATGCGCTGCATTGTTACTCATTACAATTATTAACATGTTAGGAATCATTCCGAACCCACATTATCACTAAAGCCAGAGTGGTAGTTGCTCTGCACTGTCACCAGGTTTGATGAAGCTGCTCATCATTGAGTGAAGCAACAGATCAAGCTTTTAAGAGCTTTTAAGAACTTTCCACTGATTTCGGTAATAACTGCATAATACAGTGATGATGATGATTAGCCATTTAGTCGAAATCGACTTTCGGCCACTTTATGGATCTGTTCTCTCCACGCGTTCCTGTCCTCGACGATTACTTTGAGTTCTGCAATTGTTTTGCTGGTGGCCCATGTGATTGTATCAAGCCAGCGTATTCTTTGCCGTCCTCTTCTTCTCGTCCCGCTCACTTTGCCCAGCATCATCGAAGTCTCCAGTGAATTTGCGCGCATAATGTGACCGAAAAAGGACAGTTGTTGTTTGACAATTTTGCCCTCAAGCGACATTTTCGGCTTGATACGGTCCAGGACCCTCTTGTTTGTTGTCCGTGATGTCCAGGGTATGCGCAGTAGTCTTCTCCAACACCAGAGTTCAAAAGCATCGATTTTTCTTCTTTCCGCTTTCCTGATTATCCAACTTTCACATCCGTATGTTGCTATGGGAAAGACAATGGCGTGTACGAGTCTCGTTTTCGTTGCAATGCTCACATCCTTGCTCTTCCAGACTTTATCCATTCCTTGCATTGCGGCCCGGCCAAGTGCAATCCGCCTTTTGATCTCTGGTCCGGATTCGCCGTTACGGACAATTTTGGCTCCCAGGAAGATGAAATCTTGGACTGGCTCGATTTTTTCATTGTTGATCTTGATGTTTACTGCATCATTGCATGCCGTTGTCATTACTTTCGTTTTCTTGATGTTGAGGTACAGTCCCATGCGTTCACTTTCCTCTTGAACTCGTCGGATCAAAAATTCCAGGTCTTTTTCACTTTCTGCAAGTATAGTTGTGTCATCCGCATATCGCAGGTTGTTGATAATCCTACCTCCAATATGGACTCCGATTATGGTCTCATTCAGGTTGCATCGTTGCATAATCGTTTCGGCGTACAGGTTAAACAGGGCAGGAGATAAAATGCATCCCTGCCTGACGCCTTTACCGATTTTAAACCAGTCGGTGTTACCACACGATGTTCTGACAGATGCTTCCTGATTGGAGTACAGTGTTCTTATCAGCTGCTCAATGTGTTCTGGTACGCCCATTTGTTTCAGACACGCCCAGAGTTTGTCATGGTCCACACAGTCGAACGCCTTAGTGTAATCAATGAAACACATGTAGACGTCCTTCTGGTACTCTCTAGCCTTCTCCATGATCCAGCGTAGGTTCGCAATTTGATCCCTCGTGCCTCGTCCTTTGCGAAAACCAGCCTGAACATCTGGTAGTTCCCGTTCCATGATTGTCGCAATGCGATTTTGTAAAATCTTTAGCAAGATTTTGCTGGCATGAGAGATGAGTGCAATAGTTCGATAGTTGGAGCATTCCTGTGGATCGCCTTTCTTAGGAAGCGTGATGAAAACTGATCTTGTCCAGTCTTTGGGCCACGATTTTGTGCTCCAGATATTCTGACGCAATTTGGTAAGGATTTTCACTGGTATTGGCATGAGTAGTTCTGCTGGTAAATTATCCGTGCCTGGGGCCTTCCTGTTTGGTAGTTGTTTTAGAGCCCAAGTGACTTCTTCTTCCATGATGTCCGGTTCCTGGTCGATCTGTTTGAGCTGATCGTCCGGTTGGATTGATGGATTTCCAGCGTATAGTTCCTTTACATAGTCCCGCCATCGTCGCTTGATTTGCCCCTCTTCATACAATATTGTACCATCGCTGTCCTTGATGGTAGACACTTTGCGTGCCATGAATGATGTTCTTGCCTGCACGATCGATTTGATTTCCACCCATAGCGCATCGGGCTCTTTGTTGTAATCATTGAACGTCTCAAATCTGTTCTTTACTTCCATTGCGTATTGGGCGGGGATGTTGTCTGTGTCAAAATGGCGTAAAGCTTGAGGTCTCTTGATCGTGCTGAAACAGATCTTGATTTTAGCAACCATTAGCTGATGATCGGAGCCACAGTCAGCGCCTGGATATGTTTTCGTTGATAGTATTGAGCTTTTCCAGCAGCGCTGACATAGGAAATAATCGATTTGGTTTCGATGTATACCGTTTGGTGCTGTCCATGTATACAGCCGACGTTTGGGCTGTTCGAACCAAGTGTTCATGACTAAGAGACGATTTTCTAAGCAACATTGTATCAAACGGTCCCCAGCGTCATTTCGTACACCAAGACCAAACTTGCCGACGGTTGGCAATTCTTCACCTGATCCGACTTTCGCATTGAAATCTCCCATTACGAAGATTATGTCCCGAGCTGGGGTCTGGTCGATTGTCTCTTGGAGTTTGGTATAGAAATCTTCGATGTCTTTCTCTGCTGCATCCGTTGTTGGTGCGTATGCTTGTAGGAACGTAATAGAGCGGGGGCTTCCAGCGATGCGTATGGATATAATTCGATCGCTTACGACGTTAAAAGAGTATACAGCTTTGCTGACTACCTTCATAGCGATGATGGCCACTCCATTGCGTTTGATGGTGTCGTTTCCAGAGTAGAAAACGGTATATTCATCGCTTTTGAAATATCCATTTCCCGTCCAGTGAAACTCGCTGATGCCCAACAGATCGATATAGAGTCGTTTCATTTCTTGTTTGATGATTTCGAGTTTGCTTATGTTCATGCCGCGAACATTCCACGTGCCGATGTTGTGAGGCGTTTTTGAAAAATGTAGACGCTTCCTTTTGCTGGGAGCCACATCAGCAGGCGAGAGTCCTGATGGATTTGTCCCGTCCACGTCATAAATGCCCTTGCTGCTTGAAAAACGTCCACGTTCCTCCCTGGTAATATGATAGGTGCCTTCCAGCCCAGGGGTCTCACTTTCTAGCACCACTTCTGAATGTCTTTTATTATACTGATCCATAAGGTATTTCGGCAGGATAGTGGGGTAGTTTGCCATTGCTTGCCCCACCCCTCCCCATTTATCCGGGCTTGGGACCGGCATGTAGTTGTTGCCAACTACAAGGCTGGGTTGCATAATACAGTACTCTACTCTAACCCCAGCTAGCACAGAGATGGAACCAGGTTTTCCTTCTAATTCATCAGGTCTCAATGCTGGGTGGTGAGACCTGTAAAGCTAAGCTAGGTTAAGCGGTGCTAGCTGGGAATACAGTACTCTACTCTAACCCCAGCTAGCACCGCTTAACCTAGCTTAGCTTTACAGGTCTCACCACCCAGCATTGAGACCTGATGAATTAGAAGGAAAACCTGGTTCCATCTCTGTGCCTTACTAGTGTCGCATAATGGGCCTTATAATCTGGTGCACCTTATGTATGAAAATAAACCAGAAAATAGATAACATAATATATTATCTTGTTCCCATGGCCTTTATCCGGGAAGGGGATCTACATATCAGTTAGCGAAGTTGTGTTTGAAACAGAAAAAATAGGCAACCTTAAGGATCGGAGGCACTTTGATCAAAATAGCCAAATGAAGGCTAAATGACTTCAGACTAGTCTGAACATCTCCAATGGACATCAGGCAAGTTTTGTGGATGTTTCTGATATGCAGTGGTTACAACCTACCCAAAGTTGCTCAAACAAAGACCACTGGTAAACCAGCAGTGGGGTCACGGGAGCCTAAGGCTAATTGATGGCATCCATGGAAGTCCCAACTCACAACTTACAGGACGTAAAGGATTTGCGGCTAACATCTCTTAACAAGTCTTGGCGCGAGATACTGCAGAGGTCTTATGTGTTAAAAGCCTGGACAAGTGCTCTACGTTGCTGTGCGCATTTATAATTTTGCATTCGTGTTTCCATGAGTCTGTGTCAGTCTGCAGTTTAAACCATGAGGAAGCGAATGTATGGGTGGGTCAGCGGACCAATCACAATGTGCTGCTGTCCACTTGGTGCACATCAGGCTATGGCATAGGGGATGCATGTGGATATGGCGTAGGTTCAAAGCAGAAGTATAAATTGGCGTTAATGGGCTAGAGCTGTTTTGGTTCAACAAGAGGGGCCTACACAAAATTAGGCAGGTTGTTTTGATGTTATGGCCAGTGTTGGGAGTAACGGCGTTAAAACTAACGGCGTTACTAACGCCATTACTTTTTTCAGTAACGAGTAATCTAACTAATTACTCTGACTGTAACTATAACGCCGTTACCATTTCCGACACCCCGTTACTGCACGTTACTTTGGCCGCACTTTTTTTTACTTCGCTTTGCCCTAACCGATCCTCTGTCCGGTGAACTTGAGCTTCTGGCCGCTGTGCCTGTAGGTTTAGGTGGTTTGGCGTGGTGAAGTGAGGCACAATTGTGACGATTTGCCTGCTCTAATTAATTCAGTGATTGCCGTGGACAGCCCAAGTTCCGAATTAAGGACGTTAAACTCTTTTTAGCTGCTCCGGTTTTTGTGGTGCTGCTGCTTCCTCTTTTAGAGAAGGCTCCTATTAGCTCCTATTTTTTATTTTATATAAAGCTCTGATGTGATAATCACAATGTTGCTAAGTAACCAATTATTATTGTTCACTACAGCGAACGAAATAGCGAAAACTGAAAGTGAAAAAAACATTTGTGTTAACTGAATCTAATAAAAAAGTAATCAAAAGGAAAAAACATAACTATCTCGAACTGTATTTTGTGTTTATAAAACTATCTAAAACGAACTGAAATTACAGATAGAATACCCTCATTTTCGTGTTTAATTTATTTATAAGCGCTGTTGTACAGCGGAGTTGTACAGCGGGGTGTTGTGCCGAGCGGCACCTCGTGGTCCTTTAGTTCTTGTATAAAGCGCTCGCGCTAGCAAGCCCACCCTAAAAACTTGCTGAACAGAAAAAATAAAAACAAAATAAAATTAAACTATAATAAAAATGAAAAATGAAATCACGTAGCTCTGGGGGCACATGAACGCCTCCGCGTTTGACTTGCAGCATTGTGTGTAGCTGTTCTTAAAAAAACATTTAAATTAAATAATAGTTCTATGCTTTTATGTTACAGTGTAAATTAACATAATTCTGATTATATTTCGCTCATTCAATCAGCCCGAAAACAGACAGTTTATGGGGCGGATCGGGTCCGGCTCATAATGACAGTTCATGGTTCGGGTTTGGTAGGGCTCGGGCAGAACGTGCACGGGCTCCGGCTGGGTCGGGTCGGATTTTTTGCGCCCGATCTAAGCTCTATTCCCTTTTGGTGTAGCTGTTATATTAATACCATTTTAACGGGCATTAAATTGTTGTTTTTGTCCATTATTTTGTTTTGTTTATATATACATATTTCCTTTGAGTGTGGCTTGGTTTGTTTAATTTCATCCCCAGACGCGTTTTTCATGTTTTTCAGTATTACAAGTTTTAGTAATTTTCTTTGGTTCTGTGGAGAATTTCGTTTTGTTTTTTTGAAATTCGTTAGACTATATTTTTGTCAACATTTTGGGTTTATTTTCGTTTGTTATTTTTCTAATAATAATAGTAAATGCATAATTGATTTTCTTTTTTTGACGGGCGAATAATAAAAAGTAACGCGATAGTTACTTTTACTGGTAACTAATTACTTTTATAGTGGAGTAACTCCGTTAGTAACTCAGTTACTTTTTTGGAGAAGTAACGAGTAACTATAACTAATTACTTTTTCAAAGTAACGTGCCCAACACTGGTTATGGCTGATCGGTGCATTTAAATTAAATACATTCTGAATATATGACTTTCTGAGTAAGTGCCTGACAATCTCCGTTGAAACACAGATGCACAAGGATGCACGAGGATGCACAAGGACTGGTGAGGTAATCAAATCTAAATTAATTAGTCAATAGTGTGTTTGTGTCTTTCCTTGAAATAGTATTGTAAAGGGAAAAAATGTAAAGATATCACAATTGCAGTAGTATTTATGTGTTTGATGGCCTTTCCATCAGCATTTCCACTGTGTCTTTAGCATTATAGGTGGGACAAAATATCTATATTTTGATGTATCATGATGTATCATTTTCGATTGCGATACTTTATCGATACGCTGTCTCAAATATTGATATATTGATATTTTTTATAGAAACATAGGAGTTCTAAACTTTGTGAAAAGCTACTCAAATGAATAGAGCAAAACAGCAGTTAACCTTTAGTAACACAGATGCCGTGAAGTGTTATAGAGTACCCTGAATTGTCTTGTGATATATTGGGACTATCGCAGAATTGCAGTATTGTAATATGCCCTGTGATTCCCACGCCAGTTAGCATCATTAGCATTGCCACCAAGGTGTTAGCATTTGACTGCACTGTTAGCATTGCTACATCATCAGCTGCCAGCCTTGGTCATCATCAGTACTGGGGGTTGTATTAGCATCCCTACTGCTGCATTAGCATTAGCACGGTTTTGTTACTGCATTGTTAGCATTGCTGCTCCAGAGAACCCTATAGAATTCATATAAGGGGTGTCCAAAAATATTTAAAAATCATATATGGTTCTATTTCTATATATATTCACAAATCAGAAACAATTTGTAGGTTTTTGCCCAACATATCATTGAACCATTCCTCTGATTTTACACATTCTCATATTTCTCCCATAAAGTTTACATTTTACAAACACATGGTCCCCAAAAGTGCTAAATACACATATGCGCACACACACACACACACTCACCCACCCTCCAGCACACACATACCCCACAGCAGCTTTCACAAGCAGCAACCTGAGAGCTATGAGAACCTCCTATAAAAGCAGGCCAATAAAGAATTAGATTAAATAGCACCCCTCTCTTTCTCTCTCTTTTTCTCTTTCCGTTTTCCTCTCACGCTCTCTATTCTTTCCCCATGTTTCTCTCTCTCTCTCTCTCTCTCGCTCTCTCTTTTTCTCTCGTATCACGTCCCTGACTGGCCCGCTGCCGCGCCGCTAACGTCGTCTAAATCTAATACATTCCAGGCCTCCATCCCGGGGGTATATCAGTTTAAACAAAGCCGGGGTTTGGAAAAACACAGAGGCTCCTCTCAGCAGAGTTTTCAGAGTGAAAAGAGAGTCATGCTGGTGTGTGAAGATGATCTAAGATCTAAGAGGTCATGTAGAACCAAACACGCTCTGCCAGCATGGTGAAGTCTGGCACCCTGAGTAAGAAGAAGAGGTCCAAGAAGGTTTTTTGCACTTTTTGGAAATTACAGTGAAGCTTACAGGAAGCTGTAAGAGCTTCTCGCCTCCTATAGGTATATTTTCAACTTCTTTCTTCGCTTCATTCTGGCGGCTTTTCCACATGGACACGGTTCAGTACATAACGCTTACAAACCAGGCTAAGCACAGGTTTCCTCAGCACAGTTAGCTAAATATACTTAGGGTCACAGAACCATTCATTGAGAGGGATTCATGACATAGGGATTCGCTGATTGGCTTCAGATTATTATTATTTTAAGTTTTTTGCACATTTTTGGGCAAGTGACACATTCTTGTGCTCAGTAGCCATGAAGGCCAATTTATACTGTTGAGCCATTTATACGCCGTAGCCTACCCATACCCTGTGCATACCCTGAACATAGCCGCTTACTCTTGTATCAGAACACAGGTGTGCTATATCCAGGTAAATCAAGCAAGCAAAAAAGACAAGGGCAAACTTTTAAAAAATGAGGTCGAAATAACAGAAAAAGCTCAAAATACCAGAACAAACAACAGAGATAAATTCAGAATGCTTCAAAATTCTGTTGAGTGTCGAGTCAGAACAGGAAGGAGAAATGAATGCAAGCAAACGCACTTGAGTATTTATTGAGAAACATAATATAATAAAAAACAAAGAACCAAAGAAGTGAAACAAAATGAAACATGGAGTACATTAAAAACATGGGAACATGAAACCTGACTGATGTTCGACGTACGAACACAGACGAATAACAGTAATACCTTTAACCAGAAGCCAGACTCTCATTGGAAGCTATAGGAAGCATTTCGAGCCTGTTATTTATGCAAAAGGAGGATCTACTAAACTTCATTTCACTTCTCAAATATCACTGTGTTTATCTGCTATATGATATATAGTACGGGCCAAAAGTTTGGACACACCTTCTCTTTTTCAATGCGTTTTCTTTATTTTTTATAACTATTTACACTGTAGATTGTCACTGAAGGCATCATCAAAACTATGAATGAACACATGTGGAGTTTTATGTACTTAACAAAAAATGAGCTGTCCTCCACAGTCACCGGACCTGAACCCAATCCAGATTTGAGGTTTGGGGTGAGCTGGAGCTACACAGAGTGAAGAAGGCAAAGCAGCCAACAAGTGCTAATAAACACCTCTGGGAACTCCTTCATTCAAGACTGTTGGAAAACTTTTCATTTCAGGTGACCACCTCTTAATGAAGCTCGTTGAGAGAATGTTGCCAAAAGAGTGTGCAAAGCAGTAATCAGAGCAAAGGGTGGCTATTTTGAAGAAACTAGAATACAAAACATTTTTTGTTAAGTACATAAAACTCCACATGTGTTCCTTCATAGTTTTGATGCTTCAGTGAGAATCTACAATGTAAATAGTCATGAAAATAAAGAAAACCCATTGAAAAAGAGAAGGTGTGTCCAAACTTTTGGTCTGTACTGTATTTAACGGAAATTGTTGGTCCGAACAACCAATGATTTATAAAGAAAAATCATGAAAATGATCAGAGGTGCCCAAACTTTTTCATACCATTGTATTTAGACAAACTGTTCGTCTCCATATTAGACTCCACGTTCTGACAAAAATGCGTGTGTTTGGTGTGCGATCCATTGCTGAGTCCCGGCTTGTCCTCCCTGAGCAGTAGGGAAGCGTGTCAAATTTCAGACGAGCTGTTCTGGGATAAAGCTGCGTAAGACAGCTAATCCACTGAAACAATCAGGATTTCACACAACTGTGGGAGTCCGTCAGCCATCCACGGCCTTCTCCAACCCACCGCTTTACTGTAAGCCCCCCACAAACACACCAATCACTCAACACACCTCCTGCTCAACACTCTCGACCTGCATCGACGTCCAATTCAGTTCACTTACAGTCTTTATTGGAAAGCCTGTTTACTCAACGGCCATCTTTACAAGCAGTTATTAGTGTCAACTAATTATTTCCAGAGCAAAATACTCAAATCTGAAGGTTAAATTTCCATTTTAAAACATATATTTTAACTTACTGATAAAACCTGTAAACATCCTCATGAATAATCTATAGCCTTTAGATCAATAACGTCAATTGTCTTGTTCTGGCTGCTGCACTTGCACAGATCTCCACATCGAGGAGAGTTTCCCCTACTAGTGCCACTCCTCTGCTTTTAGCTTCACCAGCAAGTTGATTGGTTCTTTTTATTAAAGAATGTGACACTATCTGTAAACAGATGCCATGTTGAGCATTACAAGAATTCCCATTCTTATTTCCTCATTTGTAATGAATCTGGTTCAGTTAAGTTTTATTTTAAATTGAATCAATGTTACACATTCATGATCACAACTAAATCTTCATTAAACTTTAAATCAAAATCTTATCAAAAATATATTAACATACTACTTATCAATGTTGTATAGATTTGCATAGATATTTTTAATTAACAGTTGACATGTGAGGATTGGTATCAGACAGGGGTTCGTTTTGTGGCAGGTAGACATCAATGTTGTGCTCTGTCTTCTGATTCCGCTGTTCTGATTGCATAAAAAGAGCACTGTAAAAACAAAAAACTTAAAATTGTTTTCCTTATTGTGATTTTTAAGTCAGCTAAATAGGAAATATTGAATTACACTGTAAACTATAGCAAACTAAGTGTCTAAACTAACATTATGAAGTTTTTTGTTAAAAGTTGGTCTAACTAAATAATTTGCATTCACAATAAATAATTGTCAAAATCGTCATTGTCAAAAATGTCTAGTTTCTTAAATTAAGACAAGAATACAGTGTAAGCCAATTACCTGAATTTGATTAATGTGTGATTTATTCACCTTATTTTTAAGAAAAGTCAGCAGAACATCCAATATATATTTACATATAACTTTAATTAGGCCAAATAAAAACATTAAGTAAATTTCAAAGTTGGTGAGACGTCATTTTGGACATATTTGTACATATCTGAATATCGGATATTATACTGTACGTGGTTTTCTTTAAAACTTAAAAGTTTGAATTGGCCTCAAAACAAAAAAAAACTATTGAAGTGAGGTGCCTTGAAATTTTGAGTTTTCTTAACTTGCGTTAACTATCATTTTTACAGTGTAATCTTTACTTTTACTTAGGATTTATGCGGAAGATGGTGTATTTTATACTATGACAGTTTCCTCTATTTAGATTTTAAATTATTGCAATATTGCAATCAATTGTCTTGCTTACACAAATGTCTTAGCACAATGTATTTGCAATACAATACATTATTGCAATACCCCTGTATAGTAATATGTACTGCACTGTGGGTGTCTTGGCAATACATAGCTGTTAACCCATAATAATACAATAACAATAACCCATAATCAGGTGCAGAGTGGTCTAGTGGTTTTAAGCGTTGCCACTATGATCGGGAGATCGCTGGTTAGAATCCCGGTCATACTGCTTGCCATTAGCGGCCGGAGCCCTGAGAGAGCACAATTTGCCTTGCTCTCTCTGGGTGGGTAGATGGAGCTCTTTCCCCTTATAACTACTAGGGTGATGATGATCAGCACAAGGTTGCGTCTGTGAGCTGATGTATCGGAACCGAACCACTGCACCGCTTTCCTCGGCAAAAGAGAAAAAGAGGCGGTGGCTGATTTTACGTTTGTCGGAGGAGACGTGTGCTGGTCTTCACCCTCCTTGTGTTGTGGCATCACTTGTAATTGGGGATATACAGCTCAGTAGCTAAATTGGAAAAAAATGGAAGAAATAAAATTATAATTAATTTTAGTTTAAAATGTTTTCTGGGAAGATTGGGCCTGTAAAGGTTATGGGTGGTTTGCAGGTAGATATCCATAATATTTTCAACTGAATCCTTAAAATAGACTAGTTTTAATTGACACGTTTACTTTTGTTTTGATCACTCCATTTAATTTGCCGTGAAGTGCTTTCATGCTTCCAGTCACTTCCACTTTCTTTCCAGCACTTTCTAGGTGAGGATTTCTGCTTTAAACTGAAGAAAAGAGCTTTTCAGAGCTTTTGCCAAAAACAAGAGTGGAGATTCCCCGGCCAGAGCCAGAGGCCGGGTCTGGCAGAACGCTCAGAAGATAAAGAGAAGAGAGAGAGAGAGAACAGAGAGAGAGAGAGCGAGAGAGAGAGAAGTGATGGTGGAATGGACAGAGTAAATGACTGAATCCCCTGTGGAGTGATATCCTGCCCATTCCTTCAGCACTACTAGTTGTTTATCTCCAGTCTTTTTCGTCCTGTAGTTCGGTGGTCTGCGAGTACGTGCCTGCAGACACGTCTGTCCTGCTTACAGGATCTGATCAAAAAATAATAATTGTATTAACGTCCATTAAAACGACCTGCCTTGTTAATATTTTACACTGTAAATTTACGGGAATTGAGCGTCACCACAGTTGGCAGGTTCTTCTTACTGCAGTTATTATTTCCGTCAGATTATCAAACAAACTTTGATATTAGACAAAGATTACCTGGGTAAATATAAAACACACTTTTTAGTTATAAATTGTAATTATTAAAAAAAAAAAAAACTAGCCAAACCATCAATCTAGCCCTGTGTGAAAAAAGTGTTTGTAGTAAGAAGGTGATCTGGTCTCGATTAGACCCAGCTATCAAATATACTCCTTTTTAATTAAGCTAAACTGTTGATAAGGTGCAGTTTAATCTAGTATATATATATATATATATATATATATATATATATATATATATATATATATATATATATATGACAGACAACATATTGCTATGAACAAACGCTGTCTCTGCTGCTCCATGCTGTTTACACACTAAGAGCACAGTATGTGCTGCATTCACTGTTCACATCCGCACAGACAAATCACAAATCAAAGGGTGATGTCGATCAGCACAAGGCGCCTGTGAGCTGATGTATCAGAACTCTAATTTAACATGTATCGTAGGAGGTGATCTGGTCTCGATTCGACCTAGCTATCAAATATACTGCTTTTTAATTAAGCAAAACTGTTGATAAGGTGCAGTTTAATGTAATATATATATATATGCCAGATAAAATACTGACATGCATACTGACATCTGCACTGCATGTTGTTAATCGTTGGTAAAACCAAACCAAACAAAGAGAGAAAAACGCTTCAACTAAACAAACTTATCAACTGATCCGAACTGATTTATACTCAGCAAATTAAGATTTAATTTAGAAATCCTTACAACCAAGCTGAGATATAATATATAAAATAAATGTATATATATATATATATATATATATAATAAAGATATTCATACATACAAGTATATACTAGTATTTTAATTGACACCACTGATATAAATACTGTGATTAATCGCAGTTAATCACAGAATATTGTCGTGATTAATCTGATAAAATATTGTAATCGGTTGATACCACTAGTATGAACACAAAGTTTTTACCAAGATCAATCTGTGGGTCAGCCTGTTTATTTAAAGTAGCATTAATCATTAGCCGAGAGCAGCGATAAAGTGAAAGCAGCAGGTTCTGAAAATATGACCAGAGTATTTTATATATTGCAGGACTGTGTGGACTGATTGACCCGTCAGGCACTCTACTACGCTCAGAGCAGGTGACAGTCAGCAGACCAGGCCTGTGTCCAGACCCGTCTGTCCTCAGTGCCTCGAGACACAGGGAATATTTAGGTCTGTCTCCTGTTACCCTTTCCCCCCCCCCCCCACCCTCCAAACAACTCACAGAGAAAATTACTGCTCCGCCCCCCAATCGTCCAACCCAGTGACGAAGGACAGGAGCGAGAGAACGACGGGACAAGCACAGATGCAAGACATGTTAGCCTAGAACAGTGAAAAACACAGGTACTCCACTGACTGATTAAAACCCTGACAACAGTCAATCATCAGAGTTTATTCCTATAACTGCGCCTGGCGTTTCGTACACCCAACTTTTAACTCAACAATAAACAGAATAAAGAATAAAATAATATTGCTCTTCCCTTAAATGAGCTGCTGGTCTATCTTCACAGCATAAATGCACAGGTCAATATCCTTTGCTGAGATGCACAAAGCATTATGCTGTTAAGATACGAACGTGCCAAAGTCAAAGCTCACCTGGTTCTTAAAGGGAATGTGAGGCAAGTGACACTCTGATTATACTGGTTTACTTCACACTATACCCAAAACACAGTTATGATTAATTAAGAGCATAGGTTCAGGCCTTTTGCACATTTGAAGCCCACAAAGCCTATTTTTTGCGCCCCTTTACGATACCGAAGACACATCGACACGCCTTGAATCCAAATTTGCAGGGCTCCAAGTAGTCCAGCAGACTAAGGTGCTGCCACTATGATCAGGAGATTGCTGGTTCGAATCCTGTTCATGTAGATTGCCATCAGCTACCGGAGCCCTGACAGAGCACAATTGGCCTTGCTCCTTCTCTGGGTGGGTAGATGCGCTCAGCACTCCAAAGAGTGATGTTGATCCGCACAAGGCATCTGTGAGCTGATGTATCAGAACCTAGTCACCGTGCTTTCCTCCGAGTGCACTGTGATGCTACTCGGTAATGCTATAGATCGCTAAAAAAGGGCCCTAAGTCTCAGCCTTTAACCCCTTAACCCTTAACCATCCACTAAGTACAACTCATCAGTCGTGTTCTTTATTGTCAGGTCAAAAAGGCAGCACCTCGAGGCCTGAGTGTGTGTCATGACCCTTTCACTACAGCCAGGTCAATGGCTCACTACTACCCTTAAGTGCCTGTAGAATTTTTACAGTCTCTTTTATAGAGATTTTACAGATAGAGCCAACTGTTTTACACAGCGTCCATCTCTGAAAAACGTCCAGCGCCGTCGCACTCTTCCCACCACGCTGATAACAGCTGTAATGACGCCATCCACACCCCCTAGACTCGGTCCATTCCGAGGAATTATTCCAGCTGTTTGAGGAGAAAGGCTGTAATTACTTGTGAACTGCGTGTCGAGACACACACACACTCAGAAACAGACACCTCCACACACACGCTGCTGATTGATTTGAATGCACACTTGCGGTGACAGACGAACAGTGAAGCCCCTTTACATGAAAACACAGCAATGCGGGACCACCGGGGTTTAAATCTCTGCTTCATTTCATTATCATCGGTTAGGATATTAAATAAATGTGCCGTGAAATTTCAATTTCACCACAGTATAATTGTGTTAACCCATAAAAACCCTCGGTGACATCTTTCACAGACCTCTTTTTCTTTAAAAAAAAAAAAAGATGTGGAAAAGTCATTACAGCACATTATTTTCATTTGTTATAACTCTTTATATCCCTAAATGACAAACACTGAACATTGTGGATACGCTACAAAACAGTGTGTGAATGTGTATCAATTAATCAATCAATCAACCAATAAAAACCTTTATTTCCACTCGGTAAATACATTTAGGGTAACCCTCATTTTCAAAGCAGCTGAGCATTGACAAAATTAAAGGGATTGAAAAATAGGTTATTAATAATTAATAAATTAAGAAAACAAGCAAACATTACAAGATTTAATTAAGAAGAAATAAAATAATTCAGAATAAAAGGATATGCAGACAGGCTAAAATGTAAAACAATAAAACAAAGACATAAATAGTTAGAATATTTAAAAAATATAAACAGAATTAAATACATAAAGGACTGAAATAAAACCACAATTATAAAAAATGTAAATGATGGAACTAAAATAAGTAATAATAATACTAATACTAATAATAATAATACTTCTAATAATAATAATAATAATAATAATAATAATAATGTGGTAAAAAATACATAGAAAAAAATAAATAAAAAGGTAAAAGGCCAAAAGTTAAACCAGTAATAAAATAAAATAAAAAAGGATGAAATTAATAAACTAAAAAAAAGTAAATGGGCTAAAAGTAAATCATAAAATTAGTTAAATAAAAAGACAAAATAATTTAAATAAATATAATAAATATAATAAAAATAAAAGAACCCAAAAAACTCGACTAAAACAGGTACATGCTGTCTGAAGGTGGTTAATTATTAAAGGTTTAAATGCTCAATAACGAAAAAAAAAAAAACGTGTGATGTCCATTTCAATGGATGAAGGATCTGAAAGGGTTAAGAAATGAAAAGTAGCCAGTCTGAAATATTTCAAACGCAGTCGCAAAGATCATTAAAAAAGTTGAAAAAAATGATGAAACTGGCTCTCATCAGGACCAACCCAGAAAAGGAAGATCAATCTCAGAAAAAAAAGAAAATTTTGGTTTGTTTAACAAAATTATTTAAAATTTTAAGTTGCTACATGATTTTTTTATGTGTCCCTTCATAGTCTGATAGATCACTTCACTATTAATTTACAATGTAGGAAAAAATGAATAAATAAAAACACTATAAAAACACTGAAAGAAAAGTTGTGTCCAAACTTGAAATTTGATTTATAGAACTTTACACAGAAGTTAAACACAATTAATAAAATCAGGCCTTTTTTAGTATTCCAATAACCGTTAAATTGGATGTATTTTTCCTCTCTAGGCTCCAGATGTGAGTCTCATGTGTGAATTCGTGTGAATTCCAGGGAAAGGGTTAAGGTGGACTGGCTTTAAGTCATGCTGAACCAGCTTTGAATTGATGGTGGCTGAGGTTGTGTGTGTGTGTGTGTGTGTGTTCACCCCGAAAAAAAAAACCCAAAGCTTTCAGTATGTCTCACACACACACACACTCTCTCTCTCTCTCTCTCTCTCTCTCTCTCTCTTTCTCTTTCTCTCACACACACACACACATATATAGGTACCACTTTAAAATAAGACTACCTTTATAAAGGGTTTATAAATGGTTTACAATTAGTTTATTAATGGTTACTAATTAGGTTGTAAATGCCTTAAAAACCATTAATAATCAGTTATAACACATACGTAGAAAAGGCAACAATATAGATGGCTGTGGGTTCACTATTTGGCAAATAACATTGTTGCCCTTTCTACGTATGTGTTATAACTGATTATTAATGATTTGTAAGGCATTTACAACCTAATTAGTAACCATTAATAAACTAATTGTAAACCATTTATAAACCCTTTATAAAGGTAGTCTTATTTTAAAGTGGTATATTGGCCATTTTATAACCTGTACTAAAACGTTATACTCAGCAGTGTGTCGGAATGGCATGTTCAACAAGTTAGTAATAAAATATTATCGAGGAATTTCAGCAATGTTTTAAAATTTCATAACTCAATCACAGACAAAATGTTAATGCAGTCATTCAGAGTTGTTTGGGCGTTTTTAGAAAAACTTTCAAAATATATCCAACTGTCCATCACACCTATAAATCTGCTCAGATCTTCTGAATTATATATGAAATGGTAAAAGAAATGGTAAAATAGAGGTATATCTGAAAATGTACATTTACTATAGCGAATATTTCATCATAATATCCTGTCCACCTTCATAAAAAGCATGAAAAAAATACAATAAATAACAAAAATAATTCTTGCTGTGAACAATTGAGACGTTTCCTTATATCGATTTGAATGACACTGTTCATATATTTTTAAAGTCATTTTGATCTAAAGCCTTATGCTTCAATATATAGATTAAATATTTATTAAATAACCTATTTACACTGCAAACAAAGTCTCAGCATATGTGGAAGTGGATTCATATCTGCTTAAAAAAGCATCACAGGAGAATCATTTTTGGTCCCATTTTTCATCCCAATTGCATACTTATTACTAATGCTGTTAAATAGTTAAATAGTTGTTAGGTATGTACAGTCTGAGTATGCAGTACCATTTGTGACTGGTTGCTATGTGATGTGGTTGCTAAGCGGCTGCTAGAAGTTTTCTAAGTTATTGCTAAGTGGTAGCTTGGAGGTTGCTAAGGTGTTGCTAGGCTATCTGTGTTGTTTGCTATGTTTTTTCAAAGTGGTTGCTTGGTAGTTGCCAAGGTGTCCATTGTCCAAGTGGCTGCTTGGTGGTTGCTAATGTGTTGCTTTGGCATCCTAGTTGGTTGCCAAGGTGTTGCTATATGGTTGCTAAGAAATGTATGATATACATACAGCTCTGGAAATAAGAAAATAAGAGACCACTTCAGTTTCTGAATCAGTTTCTTTAATTAGTTTAGTTATTCATAGGTTTATGTTTGAGAAAAATAAGTAATACATTGTTGTTTTATTCCATAAACTACGGACAACATTTTTCCCAAATTCCAAAAATAATATTGTCATTTAGAGCATTTATTTGGAAAAAATGAGAAATGGCTGAAATAACAAAAAAAGATGCAGAGCTTTCAGTCCTCAAATAATGCAAAGAAAACAAAACAGTTCATATTCATAAAGTTTTAAGAGTTCAGAAATCAATATTTGGTGGAATAACCCTGTTTTTTTTTAATCACAGTTTTTTCATGCATCTTGGCATCATGTTCTTCTCCTCCACCAGTCTTACACACTGCTTTTGGATAACTTTATGCTTTTTTTTTACTCCTGGTGCAAAAATTCAAGCAGCTTAGTTTGGATTGATGGCTTGTGATCATCCATCTTCCTCTTGATTATATTCCAGAGGTTTTCAATTTGGTAAAATCAAAGAAACACATAATTTTTAAGTGGTCTCAGAGCTGTAAATATATATTAGATTATAATGTGTAAAAGACTAATAGTTGGCGTGTGGGTTCCACTGTTGTTATAAGTCAAGGAAGAACCCTTTTTGCGCTTTGAATTTAGATAATAAAGGTGTAAAAGAAGGTCAGTAAACAACTTGGTGGGAATGGTGGTGGGAATTTAAAAGCCCCTGATTATGTGTGATCTGTAGTCAAAGATCTGGGGAACAGCATAGTGTCTGCCATTAAAGCCATTCTTAAAAAGCTGTTGAATATGGAAAGCGCAGCCTCTCTGCGTCCGACCGCAGACGAACTGTCTCCTAAACAGAGAGAATATGCAAACACTGACCGCCAGCTTTTATAAAACACTTCCTCTCTAATGCTCCAGACATCATCATCAGCCAGTTACGGTGACTGCTCTACAAGCAGCTGCACGCTGAGGGCAGGCGTGATCACATTCCTGCCTGCGCTGCACTTTCAGTATCTTCTCACTTCACTGATAATTACACGCTTGGTAGTCTAGGGGATACTGTTTTGAAGGCGCTGCGTTATTTACCACCCATGTTGATGAGCATGTTGCAATTTGATGCTGTAGCTCTCCGAGCTTTAGGCTTTCTGGACTGGAAAAGTCAGAATACCAGAATATTAATATTGATACCGGTTTTAATATTACAAAAGATTGATAAAAACTAAAATTTTAAAGACTTACCGCATATTAAAGGTCTCATTTAGCTAAAATTCACTTTTTCTTTATTAAATACTATAGGTCTCTCTCTGAGTTCTATATGAATGCTGCATATAAAACTGTTCTTTAGACGCTCAGAGCAGCCTATGTATTTCAAAGTCAAAGTCAAAGTCAAAGTGGTTTTTATTGTCATTTCAGCTATATACAGAGTACACAGTGAAACGAAACAACGTTCCTCCAGGGACCATGGTGCACATACACACAGTGTAGACAGAACAATAGTGCAACAGTACAAAAGTGCAGACAGACAATACAACACCATACAGACAAAGAATAATAAATAACAAGACAGTGTGCAAATTATGCAGTGTGCAAAAAAGACCAGTGAGGTAGTAATTACCTCTATTACACAGTGTGCAATAGAGTCCAGTGAGGTAGTAGGGTTTTTAGTGCTTTCCATTTTCTGGGGTAAGTGGGGTAAGAGTGTGTGTGCATGTACAGAAAAACCATCAGTTCAGTCTCTGCAGTTGAGGAGTCTGATGGCTTGGGGGTAGAAGCTGTTGCAGAATCTGGTCGTGCTGGACCGGATGCTGCGGTACCTTCTTCCCGAAGGCAGGAGGGAGAACAGTTCGTGTGAGGGATGAGTGGGGTCATTCACAATGCTGGTTGCTTTGCGGATGCTGCGGGTGGTGTAAATGTCCGTGATGGAGGGGAGAGAGACGCCGATGATCCTCTCAGCTGTCCTCACAATACGCTGGAGGGTCTTGCAGTCAGAGACGGTGCAGGTCCCAAACCAGGCAGTGATGCAGCTGCTTAGGATGCTCTCAATGGTCCCTCTATAGAAGAGTGTGAGGATGGGTGGAGGGAGACGGGCCTTTCTCAGCTTCCGGAGGAAGTAGAGACGCTGCTGGGCTTTCTTGGCTGTAGAGCTGGTGTTCAGGGTCCAGGTGAGGTTATCTGCTAAGTGGACACCAAGGAACTTGGTGCTCTTAACAATCTCCACAGTGTTTTGATCAGGACACACAAAGAATATATACTATATACAAACATGTACACTTTTTAGTCTAAATAAATAAAAATGTTTAGTGCAAAATAACTACTTAGTAAAAATGTGCGAGTAAAATAAAAACTATGTAAAATAGTGCGCACACCATACCACACCATGCGCTTTAGTTTGAGTAAAGCAGGTAGTTTCACACTTTTTCTTTCTGTAGACACTTTTGAGTCTTTATTTACTGATATTTGGTTTGAAACATCATATAAATATGTTTGAAGCACTAAAGGAAGGAGATCTCACTTTTTTAGGTGTTTTTCTTTTTAGGGGTTTCTTGTAGATTTAGCTTTACCGCACTGGGATGTCATCGCTATTTTTTTTAGAAAGAGTAAGCTCCGCCCTTCCCTTTCTAACCATATATGGATTATGTTTATGTGTGAGTAATTAAGCTGAGAACACAAGGTGAGATTTTGGAACGAAAATCCATCCGTAGGGTTCTAAGGGTTAAGGTACGAACGTGCAGAGCACGTCAAAGCACACCATTTTTCTTAGGAACATTAGATTTCTTATATTAAAAAACAAAATTGTGCTTTAATGAGACATTTATTCATTCATGAGTCACATTTCTCAAGAGCAGGATTCTGAGGGGTCGAACAGGTTCCCCTGTCGCTCCAGCAACATTGATCAGCACAGGATGTTCTTGTTGCCAACTGGAATCAACACACCTCTCTTTGTTCTTAGGATATTTGAGAATATCACATCAATGGCACTGACATGTCAGTGTGTTTGTAGTGCCTGTGCGAGTCTATCCAACACAGCAGTGTTACTGTTACTGTTACTGTGTGGTGTCACAGCTAGGTTTGGAACGAGTCCACAATCCCAAAATATATCCCGCCAAGAGCAACTCTGTGGTCATGAAGTGACCACTGATGAAGGGCTAGAGCGTGGCTCACACAAACTGCATCCACAGATGAGAGTCTGGCGTGTAGATCAGTAAGTAGAGTGACCACAATGAGTGGATGTAGGGTTTATAAGTAAGCGTACATGTGTTATCATGTCTATGGTTTCCATTTCACCACCATTGCACCATCAAAAACAGTCCTCCAGACCTTGACTGGTACTCAGCTGGTAGATCTTTAACAGACGTTGGAATTAATCATTGGTTTTAATCACAAATCTTTCCTCTACATCATCCAAATGTCCTTAAACATGTCCTAACTACCCAATGTTGTCCAATGGATGATGAGATTTACCTTTTGGTCTGGGTTCCTTCTCTATAATTATTTGTCTTCTTTTGAACCTTGGTTTCTTTCAGGGGTTCTTTCTCTTGCTTTTATGGAGTGTCTTCTTTGGAGTCTTGGTTCCTGTTAGTGTTTCTTCCTTTTGTCTTAAAGATTTTTACATTTTGAGCCTGGGTTATTCTCTGTATTTCTCAGGAAGTTACGTCTCTGGCAGTTACTTATTTCGGATAGTGTTTCTTTCATGTTGAGTGTTGGTTTATCCCAGTATTGCTTCATCATATTGGTAGATCTTTAAAAGACGTCTGCATTAGTCATTCTTCCTTCTTTCTTTCTCAGAAAGTTTTACTATATGATTCATGATGTGCTTCTTTTAACTCTGGGTTATTTTTAGTGTTTTTTCCTTTTGTCTTATTTTCGGTAGTTTTTCTAAACCTTAGTTTCTCTTGTAATTCGCACCATTCTGGTTTGCGAACCTAATTTTGAACCGTTCGCCACATTTCCAACAAAAACAGGTTCTTATAAGGCCAAAGTTGTTCAAGAACCAAAGTTATTTTGGTGTAAAAGTGCAATCAAAGGTTCTTACTTTTGCTTTTATGGAGTATCTTCTTTGGGGTCTTGGTTCCTCTTAGTGTTTCTTCCTTTTGTCTTAAAGATTTTTACATTTTGAGCATGGGTTTTTCTCTGTATTTCTCAGGAAGTTACGTCTCTGGGAGTTACTTATTTCGGATAGTGTTTCTTTCACGTTGAGTCTTGGTTTATCCCAGTATTGCTTCCTCATATTAGTAGATCTTTAAAAGACGTCTGTATCATTGGTTTTTATCACAAATCTTATCTCTACATCATCCAAACGCCCTTAAACTTGTCCTAACTACTCAGTGATCTCCAAAGGAGGATGGGGTCCCTTACTGAATCCTGGTTCTTTTAAACTTGGGTTCTTATTTGTGGTTCTTCTGCCTTTTCTCCTTTCTTCTTTGAGTTTAGTTTCCTCTGAGTGTTTCTTCTTCCTTCTTTCTTAGAAAGTTTTACTATATGATTCTTGATGTGCTTCTTTTAAATCTGGGTTGTTTTTTCCTTTTGTCTTATTTTCGGTAGTTCATCTAAACCTTAGTTTCTCTTGTAATTCGCACCATTCTGGTTTGCGAACCTAATTTTGAACAGTTCGCCACATTTCCAACAGAAACAGGTTCTTATAAGGCCAAAGTTGTTCAAGAACCAGAGTTATTTTGGTGTAAAAGTGCTATCAAAGGTTCTTTCTTTTGCTTTTATGGAGTATCTTCTTTGGGGTCTTGGTTCCTCACAGTGTTCTTTTCTTGTTAATTCATAGTTTATCCATGGTTCAACATTTTGGGTTGGGGCAGCGTTCAATCAAGCCTTGGGTTTTCCCATTGTTTCTTCCTAATGATCTCATAGGTTTATCTTTTGAGTGTTGGCTCCTCTAATTGGTTTCCCCTCATTGCCTTTTTCATCTTTATATCTTTTATATATTTTAAATCCTGGCTTTTCTCATTGTTTTAGTCTCATGCTTCTAATGTCAGTCTTGTTTTCTGTTTGTTTCTTATCTTTTGATTCTTGTGCTCTTAGAGTTTTACCCTTTGAGTCTTGGTTACTCTTAGGAAGGTTTAACTTTTGTATACTAGTTTCTCTCATGTCCCTTTCCTTGTTTTACCTTTTGAGTCTTTGTGGGCGTCTTTTGAGAATGTAGCTCTCAGTGTTTTATCCATATGCTCTCAAGACAGTTTCACCTTTTAGGGTTTGGGTCTTATTAATGGTTCTTCCCAGAGTTTTTCCTTTAAAATCCTGGATTGTCTTTATGTTTTTTGCGTATGCTCTTAATGTGTTCCCACCCAATGTTAATAGAAATAATCCTCATGCTCATGGTTATGGTTTTATCTTTTGAGTTTGTTGCTCTCAGTGTCTCCTACTTACCAGAGTGTGTTACACTTTGAGTCTTGGTTCTTCCCAATGCTCTCAAAGTGCTTTTATTTTGAGTCTTGGTTCTCTCTGTTTCTCACGTATGCTGGTATAGATCTGTTGAGTTTGAGTTCTTCTCATTTTCCTTCCTGAAACTCTCAGGTATGTTTGTTTTTCCTGTTTGGGGTTGTTGGGGCTGGGTTAGCGAAGTGTGTGAACCGAGGCAGATAGCAAAACATCTGCACCTGCACCACGTGCTTTGATCCCACTGGTCGATCTAACGCTTCAAAGTTAGCCTGGACATTGTTCAGCTCAGCAGCTACTGAGGCGGAACTGGAGATGTCTGCGGTGCTTCCTGTGTAGTGACGACCTGCATGTCTTCTTTACAGCCAAAGTGTCAGGATGCCCATATTGTGTTAGCATGTCCTAGTTTTGACTTGTCTGAAAACTCTTTTCCAATGAATGCGTTTAGCCGAATGTGCCACTCAAAACTCTACACCTAAATGTAGAATTTTGGCTGAGAATATTAGAAATTCAAGTTGATACTCTTTATAGTTACAGTATAGTTAAATTTTTTACAGTTAAAGAAAATATTTTCAATATTTTTATCAAGATACATTTTATCAAGATGTTTTCTTTTATCCCCAACAATATATTAGAAGATATTTCCAATAAACCTAATCTAAATCCAGGCAGAAATGCCTTATTAAAGCTATAATTTAATTAAAATATTAAAGCCATATTCACAAAAAAGGCACAGGGTTTCATCTGTGTTGTTTGTAGTTCCGCCCTCTTGTTACCTGTCCCAGGTGTTTTCTGTTTCCTATTCCTATGTGTATTTATAGCTTTCTGTTCTTGTGCATTTTCTATGGTCGTGTCCTACTTGTTTTGTGTAAGTTTTTGGTTTATTATTTGTTCTTTTTTAAATCTTCTTCTTTTGTCTTCTTGCAATTACATCCTCTTCCTCTCCCTGCTGCAACCGTGACACAGATTGGTATGTGATGAATCTAAAATAGCACAATTTGTTTATATGGTCAAGTTCCTGATCTTGCACTTACTATGCCACTCTATTTAAAATATCATTAACTATCATGTAATTATGACATATTTAGGGAAAAAAAGTCTAATATAAACAATTTAAGGGGGGAAAAATATACTGACATGCCACAGGTCTTGGAACAGGGGCCAGTATTATGTCCCATGATTTTTGACGTGTCCCATTTAAGCTAAAGATCACTGCACATATCTGTGGAACATCCTGTCTTGAATGACAAAAGTCATGGGACTGCAGTATGTAATTCAGTTCAATTCAAATGTATTTATTACAGAAGAAGAGGTACCACTTTAAAATAAGATTACCTTTATAAAGGGTTTATAACTGGTTTACAATTAGTTTATTAATGGCTACTTATTAGGTTGTAAATGCCTTAAAAATCATTAATAATCAGTTATAACACATACGTAGAAAGGGCAACAATGACCTGTTCTTTGCCAAATAGGGAAACCACAGCCATGTATATTTTTGCCCTTTGTAATTGTGTGTTATAACTGATTATTAATGATTTTTAAGGCATTTACAACCTAATTAGTAACCATTAATAAACTAATTGTAAACCATTTATAAACCCTTTATAAAGGTAGTCTTATTTTAAAGTGGTAGCGAAGAAGAAAAAATGCAAATCACAAATAAAATAAAAAGGCAGCAGAAAGAAGAAAAAAAAATCTTATTATCTGCTCCTTTTATCCCAAAATAATTTAGAACAATAGTAATTTCCCCACCAAAATCCGAAACTAAACAAAAACGAAATTAAACAAAAACATCAAATCCTTCTCAAACAACAGTGTATACAGTTACACACTATACTATTTCATATTTTGAAAAAAAAAAAACGACTTTTATCATTCTTTTAGACATTATTTATATAGCGCTTTTTACAACAAATGTCACAAAAACATTTTTTTTTTTTAGCTTTACCAAGCTACAGGTCTGAGCCACTGAGTAAACTAAAACTCGGATAGTGGCAACAGTGGCAATAAAAAAAACTCTGAGAAAAAGAGGAAGAATCCTTGGGAGAAACCAAGATCATTTTCTCAGAGTCTTGAAGGAAGGAGTTCCTGGAGGTGCTGAACAATAGTTTTCATCACGCTTTTCCTTCACGCTGAGAAAGAATCTCCAGCTCATCCCAATTAAATCACCTCAAATCAAGATCTCAGTTCATCAGGTTTAGATCAGGGTAATAATGTGGAGGACTAACAACTTTTTGTAACTATATTTTTACATAATTCCATATGTGTCTCTTAACCCTTGTGTGGTGTTCGGGTCTGTGGGACCCGTTTCCATTTTTCATCAAATGATACAAAAAATTTTTTTTTTTTCTAACTCAAACTCATTGGCATTGGCTCATTTTTTGTGAAAAACATATATCAAAACATATTTTCGATAAACACACACTGTACCCCCCCCCCCCCCCCCTACACATTTATATTACATACAGTATGTTTGGCCAAGGGCTAATAAACATTGCTTCATTTGTAAATTTGGAACTAAACAAATTTTCTACTCATATCTTGAGTTTAATTCATTTTCTTTTACATTTGATTAAAAAACTAATAAAAAAAGAGTACCACTTTTTGAAAGAAATGTAACATAAGAAAGGTAAAGGGCAAATATTAACCATGTAAGCTGTTTATATTGCTTGCAATTTAGGTGAAGCAAGCATGTGTAAAGCATTTTAATGTAAAATTGCTTTATTTTGCTGAATTAAATACAAGTAACAAAGTAAACGAGTCACAAAAACATGAACACCACACAAGGGTTAATTGTTTTCATGTATTTAATATTAATGTAGAATGTAGAAAATATATTAAATAAAGAAATAAACAAATTCTTCACTAGTACCCTTAATACAACACCTGATCTGCGCAGGCCTGTCCCAAGGCGAACGGGCGGAATCATAAAATCTACCGGGTTAGGAATGACCCTTCCAGGACCTTGCTGGTAGGAATGTAATAACCTCTGTAGGCCGTTTGATGCGTCTGCTTTGCTGGCTTGTCAGTGCTGTTTATCTTTTCGTGACCCTGAGACGCACACGTGCACACGCTCACATATTTACCGTGGACTGACCCACACAAAGAGCACAGGGCTTATCAGCCAGCGGCCTTGTGTACGGCGCTCAGATAAGCTCTGTTACTCAGCTGCGAGCAATAAAGTGACGGACTAACAAACAAACATGTTCCCCTTGATGTGTGTCATTTCATTTGTCTTCAAGTGTAAAAACACCCTAGAAACGTTTAAACCAGATCAAACAAATCTCTTTAAAGCTCCACTAGGTAGGATTGAGATTTTGTGCTCGTGGGCTCCCCCTACAGTTGCAGAGTGTAGGGGGATTTTAGTTTCTCTTTCTCGTTTTCTGGCTTTCACAGACATATTCGGTCTCTTTCCAGCTTCTGCCAGAGTGTCTGTATGTTAGTTTGTAAAGAATGAACCAGTAGTCCTTGTAGAACTGTTAGAACTAAAGGTCGGAAAGCAGGTCGCAGTTCTCGCGAGCGTTGGTCGCGGCCGCCTCGGAAAACTTACAGAGGCTGGTTTGAGCTCAGAGGAGCTCCGGCACAAACACGAGAGCACCGCTATTCCTCCTATTACACCTCAATGCAGCGCTGCAGTGAGTTTCAAGCTGTAATTTTACTTCTTTAAAAAAAAAAACTAAAATCAAGGAAATCCTACCTAGTGCTGCTTTAAATCACTTCGGGAGATGATCCGAAACACTTTCGAGACACTTACTTTTTATAGCATTATAAATACATCTGTCTCTCCAAGATGCATTTGACAACCTAAACTCCTCCCAGTGCAACCAAATGATCAGTAATAATTACTTTGCAACACTAAGATTTGCATATTCCATCTCACATAGCAAACGGATTTCAGCCGATGCAACCAGAGTTACATCAGTTGTTAATGCTTGTGGTTCAGATCAAATCAGGAAAAAAATCCTGAAATATACTAGTTACACAAAGTGACCAGGTGTAAACAGGGACACACATTTTAGTCCAGGTCAAACACAGTCTGGTTCATTTGTACCAACTAGTGTGATCCCAGTCCAACTCCAAAGCAGTTTGTGTGAAGTGAGAAGCGGCTGTTCAGGTGCAGTTTAACCTGATTTATTACCCAGATCTCCGCTGCTCCTCCATGCTAAGCTATTTTTACACTGAAAACTGTATGTGCATGCTAGCCTGGAACACAGGACCTTCCTGCGCTTACTTTTTTAATTCCTCACAGACAACTCTAAACAAATAGTTGGAGACAAGGTGCTCAAATTGTTAATTGTTTTACATATGCCCAAATTGTATTATATCTTTTCATGGGACAACACTGTAGAAATTAAACTAATATACGTTAAATATACGTTTAAAGTAGTTAGTGTACATTATACATGGCAGTATATATTTACTGTGCTCTGAAAACAACTCAACACACAGCCATTAATGTCTTAATATTAATAAATATTAATAATATTTGTCATACAATATTTGCAGTACTCTGAGGGGTGTACTCAATTAGACTCACCTCTTGAAAAAAAATTAAGAGACCACTTCAGTTTCTGAAACCGTTTCTCTGATTTTGCTATTTATAGCTTTATGTTTGAGTAAAAAAAGTTCATTTTTATTCTGTAAACTACCGACATTTCTCCCAAATTCCAAATAAAAATATTGCATTTAGAGCATTTTTTTTTTTTGCATAAAATGCAGAAAATGAGAAATGATGACTGCTGAAATAATAAAAAGGTGCAGGGCTTTTTTTTCAGACCTCAAATAATAAATAGAATGCATCTTGGCATGTTCTCCTCCACCAGTCTTACACACTGCTTTTGGATAACTTTATGCCAACTTTATCCTGGTGCAAAACTTCAAGCAGTTCAGCTTGGTTTGATGGTTTGATGGCTTGTGATCATCCATCTTCCTCTTGATTATATTCCAGAGGTTTTCAATTTGGTAAAATCAAGGAAGTTCATCATTTTTAGGTTGCATCTTGTATGTAACTAAAATTGCTGATCCGAACAATTAATGATTTATAAAGAAAAATCATGAAAATTATCAGAGGTGCCAAAACTTTTTCATACAACTATATACAAATATATATATATTTATTTATATACATACAGCTTTTACTGCTTTTGCAGTATGGTTCCCTCTCACAGGTGAACACTGTGTGTTTACTACAAGCAGACTTAGCCACGCTTTGCTAACTCAGCTAACCTTGACCCAGTGTTTTGGGGGCGTGTGCTGCTACAGACCTCCCTCGAGTGTAATGTTTAATGTGGACACGCTAAAATAAGCTAAAAGCCTTTTTGGCGCCAGTTAGGAGAAGATAAGCATCCTGACGTCTGTTTTAGTCCCACGCTGCCGCACTACCGACACTGCCGTGTCACATGTAGCACCTGTCGCCTTCCCAGATAAGGTAAATAAAGGCCTGCAAGCTGAACATTCATGAATACGTGCAGCACAACAATGACAAGACCTTTTCCGGAACACGTAATGAAAGGAGCCTCTCAAAATAGAGCACAGATCGTATCACCTCACCTGGGAACAGTGAAATAATGAGCGTTTTGTACGTGGAAGTGAGAATCTGTGAACCTCAAACTAAGTTGTTCAAGTGAGGAAAAGCAAACCTGTAATCAGGCCAAGTCCAAAACCTGTCCAAAAGCTGGTAAAAATGATTGGTGGGTAATGTGGGCGGTATAAATGACTCATTACATTTGTTTGACTTTTTTCCTACATTGTAAATAAATAGTGAAGTGATCCAGACTATGAAGGAACACATAAGAAATCATGTAGTAACTTAAAAGTATTAAACAAACCAAAATACTCTGTGACGAAGCATTTAGGTGATCTTATCTGACCTTTCTTGGGGCGATCCTGATGAGAGCCAGTTCCATCATAACATTTTTGACGGTCTTTTCGACTGTACTTGAGGATACTTTAAAATTTCTTGATTTTTTTTTTTTTTTTTCAAATTGACTGACCTTCATTTACTAAATTCATTTTTTATGGATTAGAACATAAAATAAATACTCAAATAGAACTATTAATCACTGTATACCTGTAACTCTACCTCTTCAAAATTTTACGACTGATGCTCTCAAACACTTTATTAAGAGGCAAGAAATTCAAGTCGTTATTAACTCTTGATGAGTTCAGCACAGCTGTTAACTGAAAGCCTGAATTCCAGGTGACTCTACCTCATAAAGCTGACTGAGAACATCCAGCCGAGAAGTCAGAGATAAAGTTGTGGAGATTTAAAGTTTAACGTAGGGTTACAGTAGGTTAGACAAACATATGCCCCATGGTCACTCTGGAGGAGCTGTAGAAATCCACAGCTCAGGTGGGACAATCTGTCCACAGGACAACTATAAGTTGTGCACTCCACAAATCTGGCCTTTATGGAAGACTGAAAAAATAAAAACTTTGTTGAAAGAAAGACATAATTTTGACCAATGTGTGCATTAGAGGGGTAAAGATACAAAAAGGACTTTTATTCAAAAGGTAAGAAATGAAAAATAAAATAAGAATGTATAATGGTCTAAAACAGATTAATTGAGGAATACCTTTAATTCTTTCCTTAAATTAATTTATTGCTAAAATATATCAGAAACACCCAGACATACATGAACTTACATAAAAAAAATACAATAATTGCAGGTCATTTTGAATCCATGTTGCGCAACGTTTGAAAGAGTTAAAATACTCTTTAAAATGCATTTTTGTCACTTTAATGACATTTACATTTAAGTAGTTAAGTAGAACTACAAGGCTGTAATGATGCTAACACATAACCAGAGGTGGAAAAAGTACTGAAAAATTGTAATTAAGTAAAAGTACCTTTACTTTGCTAAAATTCTACTCAAGTAAAAGTAAAAGTACCCATCTAAAAATCTACTCGATTAAAAGTAAAAAAGTACTCAAAGTTTCAAATGTACTTTGAGTCATAGTTACATAGTTACTTTTAATTATTTAATGTAAAAAAGTAAAAACAAATCATAAATTAAATTGTTTTTAATGAACTATCATTCCACATAATTATTTGATTCTTTCAGGCAGTATTTGTTCAGACCAGCCCATAAAACATTTTCAAGAACAAGTGGCACAGGTTTCTATGATTCATTTTTTTCTTTACTGTTAAAAGGTTATGGTCATATAAACTGTATTTTTATAGTTTTATAGTTCATTATTATTTTTTAATTTGTCATTGCTATGCATTAACTGCTATTTACATGTTTTTTTTTTTTTTTTACATTTAAGCATTTTAAGTTTAATAATAAACATATTTACCACCACATGCTTTCTCAGGTTTAATGTGGAAGTTTTAAAAGCTAACAGCTCTGTCCAGCGGGGGCACATTTTGTATTGCATGAGGAGGTTATTGCCTCGTTATTCCACGCGTGAGCATCCGTGCCAATTTTTATTTTTTCAATTGTTTTTTTTCCAGCATTCTATTTTTTACTCAGTAACGGGGAGTTTTTTCAATGTAGGAAAGTAACTTACTTGTGTCAAAATGTACTTGAGTAAAAGTAAAATGACCTATTTTAAAAACTACTTTAAAAATTACAAATTACTCATAAAATCCGCTCAATTACAGTAACTTGAGTAAATGTAATTCATTACTTTCCACCTCTGCTCATAACACATAAGGGAAGCTTGTTAGCTAACTGCTAATGTGTGTTTAGTGGCTATAAATGAAGAGAATGGAGCATTTTAACTGCTGAACACTATCACATCTATGATGTTGAAAAGATGAAGATGTACTTTAGATTTTCTCTTATGTGGTTCACCTTGAGGGTGTTCCTCTTTCAGACTGTGGCCCACTGTTCTATTCTGAATGCATTCCCAGCCACACTTTCCACTCTTTACGTACGTAAGTGTTCCAGATGAAGGGCTGATAAAGGCCTAGATCTGACATGTACTGGCTCTCTCTCTCTCTCTCTCTCTCTCTCTGTCTCTCTCTCTCCTCTGTCTCTGTCTCTCTCTCTCTATTGCGACGTGTGCACTTTGGTCAGACACAGGTAGGCAGTTGAACTATGTGTCTGGGGAAACACACACACACACACACACACACACACATACCAGAGGACTCCACATCACACTTATCTCGCCCATCGTTTCCGCCCACAGGGACACCCTGCTGCTTTTTAAAATGTGTCCATCAGACAGGAGCTTCAGGAGCTTCAGGAGCTTCAGGAGCTACATGAGCTATGGGGCTAATATACAGTAGCTAACAATTAACAAGTAACTGCACAAGGTGCCTCGGGATGCTCATTGCTATCTTACACCCCGTCAGCAGTATATTTTCACTCCTTGCGTCCAGCAAGTTAAGGAATAAATCGACACTGATGTCCAGGTAAACTTGCTGGCGTATTGCTATATATTTTGGTGGTGGAAAACACATGTGCGCCACTGACTGATTAAAACCCTGACAACAGCAAATCATTAGACTCCATTCCTATAAGTGTGTTCAGTGCTCGTACACCCCCGCACATTAAACACACACATAATGGATGCGCTGCAGAGCACAAACCTGACTTTTAACTCAACAATAAACAGATAAAATAATAAAATAAACATTTTCCATGTTTCCTTAAATGAGCTGCTGGTGTATCTTCACAGCGTGAACGCGCAGCTCAGTATCTGGCTATGCTGAGATGCGCAAAAGCATCACACTGTTAAGATACGAATGCGCTAAAGTCAGAGATCACCTGCCTCCTAAAGGGAATGACAAATTACAACTATTTGTCAATATTTGTGCCCTCACGATATCAAAGACACACCTACGATACCTACATGCCCTAAATCCAGCTGCACAATCTGCTAAATTGATCAATAAAACAGGGCCCTATGTATGTTAGCACTGAGCATAAGTGGTTCAGAATCAAAATAACATGCATTTGCAGCATAGTTATTTAAATGTCATACACCCCAACACTGTGTAACAATTTTTTTTATTATTTACTCTGAATTTGCTCATTATACAAATATAAAAGAATGTCAATCCTTACTTTAAAGTACTTTTTTGTACATTTCATACAGTTTTTATAAAATCTTTTTCTTTATATATTGTATTAATGTATTAATGGTGTGGATGGTTGTTTTGCCACATCTGCAGTGTTGCCTGATTAAGTCAAATAACAAGTGATTAAATAACATGTTTTTCTAAACATTGTTTTAGTCATTTATACTAGTGCTGTCAGTCGACATAATAACTTTAATCTCAGTGTCTTCATGAGGGACCAGGAGAGTCACCTGGAATAGTTTTCTCAGCATCTTGAAGGAAGGAGTTCCTGGAGGTGCTGAGCAATAGCTGCTGCTTTTCCTTCACGCTGTGAAACTTCAGCTCATCCCAATTAAATCACCTCAAATCACCTCAATCTCAGTTCATCAGCTTAAGATCAGGGGATTATGGAGGAATGTTAATCAACAATGTAGAAAATGCATTAAATAGAGAAATAAAGCTGAAAAAACACTGAATGAGAAGGTGTGTCCAAATTTTGACTTTACCATGGACCATCAAAAATAATAAAATCAGTGGCTTCTTTTGGATATTTTGGGAGAACCCCTATAACCCCCCCAAACCCCCCCCCTCTAAGAAAATAACCTTTAACCTAATTTTGAATATGGAACATTCTGAAGCACAAAGCTAATCTAGCTAATAATGCTACATTAGCAGTCCGTCTTGTAGCCTGTTTTTTCCTATTTCCATAAATAACATTAAGTACTGCTACAAAATGCTAATTGGTGAGTACAGCGTTCCATTAGCAGCATTAGCTTTGTAGCTCAGGAGTATAGAGGGCTGTTTTCTTTGCTTGTTTTCCATCTGTAAAATGCGCTGACCTCCGCCCGGTCCCCGTGGTCAAATACGAGGCAGAGGGCCACATATTTACTAGCAGGGTTAATGTGTATAACAGGGCTGGATCAGCACAAGCTGTTCTGGCTGCTGGTGCTGCTTTTAGTGTAAGTGAATCTGGATAAGAGCATCTGCTAAATAGCGGATTGTGTTCTGAAGCATCTGTGCCAGCATTTGGCAAAAGCTAGCTGTAAAAAAAAAACAAAAAAAAAACTTTTTTGAGTGTTTCTCGAGTTTCTTGAGTGTTCTTGTGAACTTTGTGTGCATTTCAGCCAAGAGTGATGTGAGTTTGAGCATTGCACTTATCCAATAAGCATTAGCTGGTTGACAGTGGGAGATTTACACTGTGCTAACTGCTAGATCATGGTATTAGCCTCCATAACTTGTTAGCGACTTATTTTTTTATTTTCTTTTAAAGTTAAACCACTACTGGATGTTAATCTACACAGATTTCTCTCCTGAAAACTGTTTATTTGGGTGAGTAAAGCACATCTGCTTATTTACAGTAAGCTTACATTTACAGTATTTTCAACAGAGCAGTTTGAAGCAGCGCTAGCTGCGGTTAGCAGCTCCTAATGCTAGTAAATGCCACCCGACAGCTCTACACTGAGAAACCCTGAGTGTTCCAGTACTAAGCCAGGACGCTATCAGCTAGCGGTTCATCCCATGGAGCTTGTTTTAACACGATAAACTCACAGGCTACAGTCCGATATACTCATCTCTGAGCAGTAAAAGAGCTAGTGCTGCAGCTAGCAGCTAATGCTAATACTGCTCCAGCTTTATTGCTGGAGAAACTTCACTGAAACTCCTGTATAACACTGTACTTAAGCGGAGTGACTTTACTACTCCTTAATACCTCACTGGTAAAATTCATACACAAGGTGCACCGGTTTATAAGGCACACTGTAGATATTTTTGGGAAAATTAAAGTACATAGCTTCAGTAGCTCCAGTTCAAACCCAAAGAAGCAAACTTCAGACACCAAACAGGTCCTGACAGATTGTGTTTGTGGTTTTGAGTCCTGGGAATGCAATTTTAATTTCAGCCAGGTAGAAAAACCTTCTCCATACAATGGCTATCACAAATACGAAATGCAAAATGTGTTTTTAAATCTGACTCACATTTAATGACTAATTTATGCGGAAATCCAAGTAATCTACTGAAATCTACTGAAAAAAATACCGAAATGTGAACAGAACAATGTGCCTACATTACAATAAAATGTACTGTAGAACTCTACTGGCTGCTAGCATTAGCTCACAGATCTAGAACCATGGAAGAACACCATTTCATTCAGTATTTCCTGGCTCGTGGAAATTTATTTATATACAGAACACTAAATGCCAAGCTTTGAATGGAGTGGTGTAATAGACACCATCAATGGACTCTGGACTAGCAGTTGAAATGTGTTCTGTGGACTGGATGAAGGAATCACACCTTCCAATCTGATGGATAATTCCTGGTAAAAATCTTGGAAAAAGCTGTGCCAACTGTAAAGTTTGGTGGAGGAGGGATGATGCTATGGAACTATTTTTAGGTGTTGATTTAGTTCCAAGGTTGTGGAAACACAACCTAGATAGATAGATAGATAGATAGATAGATAGATAGATAGATAGATAGATAGATAGATAGATAGATAGATAGATAGATAGATAGATAGATAGATAGATAGATAGATAGATAGATGTGCAGTGTAGAACCCATATGGAGGCCATGTTTAACCCTACTGGTCCATATGTTGGACCAATGTGGAAAATTTGGAAAGAACGTTCTGGTTCAGAAAGTTGGGCTATTCTAACTAACCCAGGATGGCTTCTGGTAATACACAGTACTTGTGGTAACTCTTTGAAACAGTGAGTAACAGCAATCAGAGTTAGAGGTAATGAAAATAAGATGATGTTTAATGAAAAAAATGTATTCATCATTAAGCCAGTCATGGCTTAGGAATTTAGATTCAAGAGTTTGGATTCAGCAGGTAAAGTAAAGTAAGAGATACCTGTGGTGGAGGGCTGTGAAAGAGCACGCCCAAAAAGGGGACAATTATACAGGTATTTACAGCTCTGGAAAAAAATTAAGAAACCACTTTAACCAATTTATGAATCAGTTTCTCTAATTTAGCTATTTATAGGTATACCCTAGTAAAAAGAAAATAGTAGATTAAAATATAATAAGCATTATTATAAAGCTATAGTGCACTAAAGTGTTCTTGTAGCCACATTATTATTAATCAGTATATTTAAAGAGTGCTAAAATGGAACAACTTTTTGTACTTATTATTCTTTAATTATATAAAAATAGTACAAAAGTATATTAGGAATGTACTACGAATTGATGTTAAATATGTGATCTATTTACATCAGAGTACAAATATATGCTGATTGTTCCTGTCTTTTGTAAGTAGCACACTTCTAGTATACTTTATTTGGTATAAAAATATATATTTTAATATATATTGTACTACAATTTTTAGCATGTTACAAATTTACTTTCATTTTTTTATTGACTTTTAAATGTAAAAACAATTTAACACTGTATTCTATAATTTACTTTATTTATATTTTCCTAATTATTATTACAGAGCCTTGAAATACATTTTACTATATTGTTATATTAATTTAATACCTATATAAATATATTTTTCAACATTTTACCAAATTTACCAGCCCTTAGTAATTTAATTTACTTTCTAAAAAGTTACATTATACATTGTACTTTCACTGTACCACTGTAACAGTTGTTTTTAACATACAAAAGTACATTTCAGTACTTTATAGTAGTCTATTTATTTAAAATACACTATATTGTACCTTTTTAAGAAGTATAAAGAAGATCACATTCATAAAGTTTTAAGAGTTAAAAATCAATGTTTGCTGAAATAACAGTTTTCATGCATATGGGCATAATGTTCTCCTCCACCAGTCTTACACACTGCTTTTGGATAACTTTATGCCTTATAGCCTGGTGCAAGAATTCAAGCAGTTCAGTTTGGTTTAATAGTTGTGATCATTTGTCGAGGTTTTCAATTTGGTAAAAACCAAAGAAACTCATGAAATCTGTAATTTTTTAAGTGTTTTTTTTTTTTTTTTTCCAGAGCTGTATCTCAGGTGTAGAGCAGGTATGAGGTATGAGGAGCTGATCAGACAGGTACACAGGTACGTGTCTGGGGGAAGACACGCGCACACGTATGCACACTGCGTCACGCCGGAAGATTCTTATCCCCATGCAGCGCCTGCAGTTCTGTCTTATCCTCCGTTTTCTTATCGAGAGAAATTCTCCAGAAGTCCAGAAGCTGGCTTTATTTTCTTTCACAGTGGAGCGTACAGAAAGCACTTCACAGACTTTTATTAAAAGCCTCAATCAGGCAGATCTAAACGACCAGCAGCTGCTACTGTTTCACAGACCCAGAAACAGCGAAAGGGTTTGGGAAAATGCTGTGGACTGGGTATTTTGAGGAATGCTAAATTTAAACAATATAAACAATTCTCTTTTACCACAAAAGGAACTGACGGTAACACTTTCTATGAATCAGATATCTAAAAAGCATTATAAATGCATTCATTAAGCTTCATAAACCATTTATAAAGATTTATAACACTTGACATAAGCATTTAAACAATTCTCTTTTACCACAAAAGGAACTGACGGTAACACTTTCTATGAATCAGATATCTAAAAAACATTATAAATGCATTCATTAAGCTTCATAAACCATTTATAAAGATTTATAACACTTGACATAAGCATTTAAACAATTCTCTTTTACCACAAAAGGAACAATTTTAACAATTCTCATTTACCAGAAAAGGAACTGACGGTAACACTTTCTATGAATCAGGTATCTAAAAAGCATTATAAATGCATTCATGAAGCTTCATAAACCATTCATAAAGCTTTATAACACTTGACATAAGCATTTAAACAATTCTCTTTTACCAGAAAAGGAACTGACGGTAACACTTTCTATGAATCAGGTATCTAAAAAGCATTATAAATGCATTCATGAAGCTTCATAAACCATTCATAAAGCTTTATAACACTTGACATAAGCATTTAAACAATTCCCTTTTTTACCACAAAAGGAACTGACATTAACACTTTCTATGAATCAGGTATCTATAAAACATTATAAATGCATTCATGAAGCTTCATAAACCATTCATAATGCTTTACACAACATGACATAAGCATTTCTAACTATACATAAATGGGTACCACTTTAGAATAAGACTACCTTTATAAAGGGTTTGTAAATGGATTACAATTAGCTTATTAATGGTTACTAATTATGACTCTCAACTTTAACAAGATTCCCAGTACCTGCACTGATCACACCGCCCCACAGCATGATGGAACCGGCACTAAATTTTACTGTGGGGAGCAGTAAAGTGTTTATCTTGGAATGCTGTGAATCTTTTTTCCACCAAGCATAAATAACCCTCTCCAAATAACATGAACTCTAATTTTAGTTTCATCAGTCCATAGACCATTACTTCAAAATGCATTATATCGCTTTGTGCTATAACGCTTTATACTGTGGTGTTATAACGTTTTATGTTTGAGATTAAAAACTTACAAATGTATGGGTGCTTTATAAAGGTAAGACTACCTTTATAAAGGGTTTATAAACGGTTTACAATTAATGGTTTATTAATGGTTACTAATTAGGTTGTAAATGCCTTAAAAATCATTAATAATCAGTTATAACACATACGTAGAAAGGGCAACAATATAGATGGCTGTGGGTTCACTATTTGATAAAAAACAGGTCATTGTTGCCCTTTCTTTGTATGTGTTATAACTGATTATTAATGATTTTTAAGGCATTTACAACCTAATTAGTAACTATTAATAAACCATTAATTGTAAACCGTTTATAAACCCTTTATAAAGGTAGTCTTATTTTAAAGTGGTACCCATTTTAATAATTAAGTTTTTAATCTCAAACATAAAACGTTATAACACCACAGTTTAAAGCATTATAGCACAAAGCAATATAATGCATTTTGGAAAAAGTGGTCTTTTGAACTGTGGACTGATGAACCTAAAATTAAAATTAGAGTTCATGTTATTTGGAGAGGGTTATTTATGCATGGTGGACAAAGATTGACAGCATTCCAACACAAACACTTTACTGCTGCCCACAGTCAAATTTAGTGCCGGTTCCATCATGCTGTGGGGCTGTGTGATCAGTGCAGTGTAGGTACTGGAAATCTTGTTAAAGTTGAGAGATTCTTGAGAACAATGATCAAGAAAGTTGAAGTTTGAAGCGCCGGGGCTGGATCCTTCAACAAGACAACGACCCTGAACACGGATTCATGCAGAGGACAACATGTTCAACAAGTACAACGTTCTGGAATGATCGTCTCAGTCCTCAATCCCTGACCTGAATATTATTGAAATATAAAATGTGGTGTGATTTAAAGTGAGCTGTTAGTGCTCAGATCCTAAATCAAACCTGACTGAACTGGGGATGTTTTGTAAAGAAGAATGAACCAAAATACCTTCATCCAGAAAAAGGCCAGACTCTCATTGGTGGAAGCTATAGGCAGCTTTTAGAGGCTGTTATTACTGCAAAAAGAGGATTTATGGAATATTGATTTCTTTGTATTAATGTATTAATTCGCCTAATTTTGTTAAAAAATATATATATATTGCGCACTTTCTGTAAATCCTATTAATTTTATTTCCCTTCTCAAATATCACTGTGTTCGTCGGATATATAAGATATTTAACTGAAATTGCTGATCCCAACAACCAATGATTTACAAAGGAAAATCCCATGCCAATTGAAAATGCCAATTATCACTGTATACTTTTACCTACAGAGTAATGAATACAGTGAATACACATTTATTTTGACTCTTTTGCTGGGAAAGTTCTACAGTTACCATTACAAAACATTGGATATTGGAACTGTAGCCAGTTATAGCTTAGCTCATATCCACGTAACTGCCGCTCAAATGCCACAATTGGTGGACAAATACTCAAATTCTGAGAGGACAAAGTCAGGTAAGAATGTCTTCTATAGTGTGTTTTACTAGATAAATCACTAAAATCCGACCCCAACGTTTCCTAGCTCAACAACAGTATATCCTCTACATGACAGGAAAGCACATAAACAAATCTGTTTGAGGTCGTTCGACATGGTTTGTTAAGATTTAGGAATGCGCAGTGCTAGCCGCTGCTGAGCTACAAGCTGCTATTACTTGTTAGCATTGCGTTAGCCTCACAGCTGCAGCAACAGAACTGAGAAGTGTCATTTTTTTTGTAGGTATTTGTGTAAATGTAAAAACAAAGTTTTTTTTTCATGACCCTTTTTCTTTGACCCTTTAAGTGCAACACAAGGCCAGGTGTGGCCGGGGGAAGTCTGTCTGCGTTCCACAGTCCAGGAACCTTTCTGAAAAAAAAAAAGAAAAAAAAGCAGGTCCCGGAAGTCCGCAGCTCTGCACAGTCTGGTGAATTCCAAGCTTGAGCCGGTCTTAAGCAGGTAATCATCGACCTTTATGAGGTTATGATGAAATACATCAGCGTGGAGTGTGTGTGTGTGTGTGTGTGTGTGTGTGTGTGTGTGGCCCCTCCTCCCAGACTGTGTTACAGCACAGTTACTGGAGTGACCTACAGTTGACCTCTGGGATGGTGGAATACTTTGGAGAAGTTAAAAAAAAGGAAGTATATTCAAGTGTACTAATAGTATACTTCTTTATAGTATACTAAATATAAAGCAAGTATGCTTTCAGTTTAGTTTTTTTTTTTCGTATGTCTCAATGACATGCTAAGCATAATTATGTGTACTTAAGTATACTTGGATTATACTGACAAGTATACAAAAAAGTCTAAGTATATTTCATATATACTTGTACTTAATCTTTTGATCAAGATATCATAGTAATTATACCAAATATATTTGAAGCCAACGACTCTGTAATAAAACAAATAATGAAATATACCACTTTAAATAATACATTTTCCTGATTATTTCATTTACACACCATTTTACTTGACTTACTATCTTTATCTTTGACAGTGTTGTGTAAACTAAGATTTTTCTAATTGATGTTTCATTTCATGATGTCTCTTAATATTAAACTCCTTAATTACGGCAACTTTTAAACTCATTTGCCTCGTTTTTCTGCGCTAGAAATGCGCACTCTCTCCGCTTTTAGACTCTTTGGCCCGTTTTTCTGCGCTAAAACTGCGCACTCTCTCCGCTTTTAGACTCTTTGCTCCGTTTTTCTGCGCTAGAAATTCGCATTCTCTCTGCTTTTAGACTCTTTGGCCCGTTTTTCTGCGCTAAAACTGTGCACTCTCTCCGCTTTTAGACTCTTTGCCCCGTTGTTCTGCACTAGAAATGCGCACTCACTTCGCTTTTAGACTCTTTTGCCCCGTTTTTCTGCGCTAGAAATTCGCATTCTCTCTGCTTTTAGACTCTTTGGCCTGTTTGTGACTCCTAGCGTTCAAACTTTGAATCTCACATTATAAAAACCTGCTTAACAGCGGGCCAACTTTCATTCTATTTCTGAAATACCTCGCGGGCCGCTCAAAAAAAGGAAACGGGCCGCAATTGTCCAGCGGGCCGTAGTTTGGACACCCCTGAATTTTACGAATGTAATTACGCTGATGGGCGTGACGGTCAGGAAATGAGGTGTGTTCAGGTAATTTTTTGTCATATTGCTATAATAGCTATTTAAATTACCGTATTTTCCGCACTATAAGACCATAAAAAATACTTTAATCCTTTAATTTATGTGTGAATTTTACCAGTCAGGTATTAAGGAGCAGTAAAGCCACTTTGCTGAAGTACTGCATTATACAGGAGCTTTAGTTTACGTCTCGAGTACCGAGGTTGGAGCATTATTAGCATTAGCAGCTAACTGCGCTAAGCGCTAGCTCTTTCACAGTTCAGAGGTGAGTATTATCGGATTGTAGCCTGCTGCTAACCCCTGCTATCACTGCTGGAGCAGCTTTAGCATTAGCTGCTAACTGCGCTAAGCGCTAGCTCTTTCAGCATTTAGAGGAGAGTATATTTTGGACTGTAGTCTGCGTGTTTACCATGTTAAAACAAGCTACATGAGAATAACCGCTAGCTAAAATCGCCCTGACTTACCGGAAAACACTCAGGGTTCCTCCACAGTGTAGCGCTGTGTAATGCTAATGCTGCTGCACTCAGCCTTAGTGGAAATCTGGAAATCTAAGCTTACTGTAAATCAATGGAACTGCTTCACTCACCCAAATAAACAGTTTTCGGGAGAGAAATCTGTGTAGATTAGCATCCAGTGCTTGTTTGACTTTGAAAGAAAGTGTTTTTTTTTTTTAAGAATTATAGTTTTGTTTACTTAGCTTAGCTTTACTTTAGCTACCTTCCCACCACCACTCATGCCAGTGGCAATCCTGTTGAATAAGAAGGAAAACATGGCGTCACCCCTGTTCCTTACTAGTGTAGCATAATGCGCCTTATAACCAGGTGCGCCTTATAGTGCGGTAAATACGGTAGTACATGATTTTATGTTAATTAAATATATTCCTTCTTAGGCTACATTGGTTTCCACTCTTTAACTGAAAGATCACAGATTGATTACAAGTGTTTTTTTGATGTTTGCCAAAATGAATTGCTGAATATTTGTATATTTGCATGTCAACGAATGTATTGGGCATGGTGCCAACAGGTTCATGTTCATTTATCTGCTGCAGAAAGTCATGCACAAGTCTGCACAAGCTGTGTACATTTTTGCATTTGCATATCTGTGTCAGCAATGGGTGCAACTTAAAGTTGCTGCATGCATTAATTAATATGGATGTCCCACAAACATTTGAGCACAAACTATAATTTAATGTACTAAATGAATTGCAGCTGGATCCCCATCTTCAGACTCTTCTCATGCCTCTAATTAATAACCATAACGCAGATCCTCACAGTGACTTTCGCGTTATGTAAGAGTGACGTGTCATATATTAGGCGTGAGAGTGTAAGTGAGAGTGAGAGTGTGTCAGGAGTGAAATATGTTTCTTAGGAACAGTATTGTGAAACAAAACAGGCTGAAAACCACCACCACATTCCTCCCCATCCAAACGCCCCACACCCAGATTCCCCACAGCTCCCCTCAGCCTGCACCCCTCTGCCAGCCCCCCGACCCACACGCAGCCGACCGCAGCCCCTTACACCCCCGAACCCTGCCTCTTTACCCCTTTCCCACACCCTCCCGCCCCTCGTACCTCCACTCCAGCCTGTTACTGTTCCCCCCTTTCCCCTCTCTCCTTTTATTTCTCTCTCTCTCTCTCTCTCTCTCTCTTGTTCTCTTTCTGATCCCAGCTGCCTTTTATTCCCATCACTCCGCCTGGAAGTTGAAAGAGGCCTGCAGAAAAAAAACAGGGAAAAGAAAAGGGAGCGAGAAAAAAAAAATAAAGGGCCAAAAAAATAAAGGAAGAGGGAAAAAAGAAGAAATGTACATGAAAATGAAAGAGTTAAATGAAAAGAAGGTTAAAAAAAAAACACAAGACACTGAAAAAATGAATTAACAATCCAAGAAAAAGTGGGGAAAGAAAAATGAAACAAATGTAATAGAAAGACATTAGAAGATAAACAATATAAAAGAAGAAAAAAGTGTAGGAAGTGAGAAAGAGTGAGAAAGACAAAATGGGAAAAAACAGAATGGGAGAGAGAGAGAGAGATACCGAACAAGTGAAAGAGTGATAAAGAAAGACAAAGCTTGGAAAAGCTTGAGAAAGAGAGAGAGAGTAAGAGAAAGAGACAAAGATTTGTAATTGGAGAGATACGGAATAGGAGAGAGAAAGATGGAATTGAAGAGAGACGGAATAGGAGAGAGAAAGACGGAATGGGAGAAAAAAAGATAGAATTGGAGAGAGAGAGATACAAAAATGGAATTGGAGCGATAAAGATGGAATTGGAGAGAGAAAGACAGAATGAAAGAGAGAGAAAACAAGTGAAAGAGGGATAGAGAGAAAGCTTAAGAGTAAGAAAGACAAAGAATTGGAGAGAGGGCGAAGGAGAGAAAGAGAATTAGAATAGGAGAGCGAAGAAGAGTGAGAGTGAAAGAGAGTAAAAGAGCTGGGGGGTTAACGAGAGACAGTATAGAAAAAAAAAAGGAAAAAGGGAGTGTAGTAGGAGAAAGAGAAATGAAAGGGAAGAGGATGGACAAAGTAGAAAAGAGAGTGATAAATAGAAAAGAGTGAGAGAGGGTAAAACAGAGAAAGGAGAGAGAATGAGAGATGGGGTGGCAGGACAGAGTGAAAGAAGGACAAAGATTGGGACAGAAGAGGAAAGGATGGACGGAGAGAGAGTAAAAAATTGGGTGGTAATTGGGAGAGAGTGAAAAGGTTAAACAGGAAATAGGGAGAGAGTAATTAAAAATGGAGAAGAGAGAAAACAAGTGTGATAAGTGAGAGAGGAAAGGATAAAGAGTGAGGAAAGGGACAGTGATAAGAGAGAGAGAGAGAATAACAGGTAAAACAAAAAAAGGAGTGTGTGTATTATTATAAAATTTGTTTTTAATGTGGCTTAATGCTGCTAAATATGTATCCATGCTTTTTTCTCATGAAAAAGTTTACTGAATAGAGTTGAGAGAAAAAGAATAGAAGAAAGTGAATTAAGAGACACTGGGAAAGACAGAAAGAAAGAAAAGGAAAGAGAGAGAGAGACAGAGAGCATTATGAAATCCCTGTCGCTGCACTGTTGGTGGCGGGATGGTGTTGGTATGTGGGCCGGATGTTAGTGTGTATGTGGGTCGGGGTTGTTGTGGGTGTGAGATGGATGTTCTAGAGGAAAGTTGAAATGTCATCACTGATACACACCACAAGTTTACACTGCAGGAACATTCACCCTCATACTCTGACTGACTGAGTGTGTGTGTGTGTGTGTGTGCGCGTGTGTGTAAATAATCTGAGACTAAAAAAAAAAATAGTGCATCTATATCTCAGCATGCACTAACATCTCCGGCAGATTTATACATGATTACAGGTGTGGTCTGCATGGGCGTGGTAGTGGGGGGAAAAGTGGACCTGACTACCCAGGGCCCAAGTAGGGAGAGGGGCCCATAAAAATCCTGATTTATTCATTTATTTTTAGTGGTATTTTTATTATTGAATTGGGCCCTCTAATTAACTATTTATTAATTAATCTATCAAAAATTATTGATAACATCTACTGAGAGAATTAACTTTAGTTACAGTCCTCTCAACATATGGGACATTCTGGGAGCCCCCTCCTGGAGGCGCAAGATGGTTTGGTCCGCCCGACAGCGACCCGGCTACAGGTGTACCGTCAGTGAGCCCAGATTAAATGACCTGGGGGGGTTAGAGACTTCATGCTGCCCCTAAAACAGAAATCAGGTTATCAGAAGAAGAAAGAAAGAAGGCAGAGTGAGGGGAGGCAGCTGTTGACGGCTTTCTTTCCCAAAAGTGAACAGAGTTTGCTTGTTATGCTAAGTGTAATTAAAGTTAATGCAGTCCTCTCCACACAGCTGCTGCTGATGTCTGTAGGCTCACGTGAAGCCGTTAGCTTAGCAAATTACCAACCAGGCTGCTGCTGCTGTAAGAATAAAGGTAATTATGAGCCGCGTAATGTTAGATATAGACATTAACCGGTGTTAGAAACTCCCCCTTACGTTGGTATGTTGGTTCGAGAGAGAGAGAGAGAGAGAGAGAGAGAGAGAGATTTATTATAAGTTATAAGTTATAAGTTATTATTTTGGTTCAGTGCGTGTGCTATAGCCTATTGTCTACTAACACAGCAGAGCTGAAAGAGAAACAGTGCTGAGACTTAATAAATGATCCACCCAGCAATATTTCTGCTGCATATATCAACATGTAAATAGCCTACCAATATCTCTGTAGGTGCGAGTACACACTAGTAATATATTAAACAATAAAGCAATTGATTATTTTTGTCTGGTAAAAAGACTTAGCATTGCAGTGCAGTGCTTAAAAGCTATTATCAACGCTCAATAAATTCATGATGTTACCAAAGCCAATGAATAATCATGTTAAATAACTGTGATCTCAATATTAATCAAAAATAATTGTGATCATGATTTTTGCCATATATTTTTGCCAGAGATTGTAGCTTAAAACTTTATTAATGCTTTTTATTTTAGATAAATACCGCTTTTTTGCTCACGTTCTTCATGTACTTGATAGGGGCCCACTGACATTGCGAGTGTACAGGGCCCAGAATTTGCTGCTACGCCCCTGGTGGTCTGATTAGACACTGGCAGCACGTCAGTGTGTCTTTGCTATCGTAACGACGGGAAAAGTATGCATCGTCCCAGCGTCCCTAACAGTGAAATCAACAAGTTGTATTTTTGTTGTTTTTTAAAAAAAGTGTTTTAAACAGGGCTCTCAAGTTTTGAAGTTTGGTGGTGGGCGTGAGATGGTGGGTGCGCGCAGTTCTTCAGTTGTTAAACGGGGGATGGTGGTGGGTGGGGTTGCCACCGTTGTCCTTCAGTTGTTCACCGACGTGTGTTTCAGAACTTTCGAATCAGACAGTTCTTCACACCTAACACTCTGGCTGAAACTCCACCCTCTTTGACTAGGTCTGCCTAACAACAGAGCTATCTATATTCTGATTGGCTCAACTAGAGTACATTATAATATACAGCCAATGGATTGGCAAGCGTGAGAAATACCATGTTAGGTGTGTGAGCATGTGAACTCGCTGAGGTGAGACTCAAAGCGTGAGACTTGAGAACACTGGTTTTAAATATTAGAAAGTAGATCATTAAACAGCAAGATTTTAAAAGACATTATGACCAGTTGGTAGACTTTAAGAGGGGATTAAATACTGTTTCAACTTGAGAAAGAGAAAGAGAGAGGGAGCTCAGTCAGAAACTTCACTCCTTCGTTTCTTTAGTTTTACTATGAGTGAATGGAGGAGCTACTGAGCTCTGAGTTTCCCCTTCTGAAGTCCCCACTGCTCCACCAGCCGCTCGCGTTCAGTAAAAATGAGCCGGATCCTCTTTTAGAGGCTGTAAGTGTGACGTGAGTACGTAAAGACGCGTGCCGTGGCCAGAAGAACTTCTGCTAAAAGAGACCCGACACCCCAGTTTTAGAATTAATATATTATTAGGCTTAGCAGGGATGGTGGTTTAGCTCACTGGTGCCATTAAACACAATATTTTATCCATATTCTTTTCCACTCAGTTTAATAACTAAAAAATACACACGGACCAACACAAAGTAGCACATAATTGTATATTGTAATGAAATTAATACATGGTTTTCAAAACGTCACACATTTTTAGATTTGTATTTGATTAAAAAATTAAAAAACAGGTATCATTTTTATTCCATTTCACAAGTATGTGCTACTTTGTGTTGGTCTATCACTTAAAATCTCAATAAAAAACAAATGCCATACTTTTGCAAGGGTTTCCCAGGAATATCTGCCAAAATACGCAACAGATGAACATTCCATTAAAGATAAGGACCCCTTCTGAAGTCCCCATTGCTCCACCAGCCGTTCGCGTTCAGTAAAACTGAGCCGGATCCTCTTTTAGAGGCTGTACGTGTGACGTAAGTACGTAAAGACGTGTGACGTGGCCAGAAGAACTTCTGCGAAAAAGAGACCCGACACCCCAGTTTTTAGAATGAATATATATATATTAGGCTTAGCAGAGATGGTGGTTTCAGCACACTGGTAAAATCTCAATAAAAAACGAATTCCATACTTTTGCAAGGGTTTCCCAGCAATATCTCTGCCAAAATATGCAACAGATGAACATTCCATTAAAGATAAAGACAGATAATCACAAAATCAAAAGCTACAGAGATTGAACATTCACTTTATTGGTTTGGTTTATTATTAATACAGTGGTTATTTTAGGCCCGAGGGCTTTCACAGACAGACACGACAGAGCGAAACACTTATAAAACTAGAAATGTAGAATAATAGCTTTCCGTACAGGAGCTCTGGCTCAGTCACTATTCATTTATACAGGAGAAGAAGCTCTCTGCGTACCTGATCAATACAAACAGATAGAAACATAGAAAAAAAAACATAAAAACTTACAAAAAACAACAAACAAAACAAAAAAAAACGTGCTAATACTTTTTTTTAGGATAGATTTATATATATTTATATTTATACATTTTTATATATATATATATTTATATAAAATGATTTATATACATTCATTTTGAATAATCATCCAAAATAGGAAGAAAGTGATTGGCTGACCACAGTTAGAGGGGAAAACAAAACAAAACTATTTAAAAAAAACAACAAATCTGCTAGAAGTAAAGGACACTTTTCCACAGTTCAAGTGCTATGCGTAGGAGCAGGCAGGTAGTGTCCAGTGAGCCGCCTGCTCGAGCTGTTAAGGGTTAAGAAGAAGGACTCACGCGATAGCCAATAGGCAAGAGGAGGCAAATTGACCCAAATATACAGGTGCATCTCAAAAATATATATTATTTTATTGTTGTTTATTGCTTACAGCTAATAAATCAGTGACTATTATATGAGACCAATTGGTGCTTTTGGAAGTGTGGGCAGTGTGCCAAATCCTGCTGGAAAATGAAATCCGCATCTCCATAAAAGATAAATTTGGACTTGATATAATCACAGTGGATCAACACCAGCAGATGACGTACATGTCTCTCCGAACCATCACTGATTGGTTGAAATTTCACACTAGACCTCAAGCAGTTTGGACTGTGTGTCTCTCCACTCTTCCTCCAGACTCTGCTCCCTTAATTTACAAATGAAATGTAAAATTTACTGATGATCAGTGATGATTTGGAGAGACATGTCTGTCATCTGCTGGTGTTGATCCACTGTGTTTTATTTTATCAAGTCTAAAGTCAGTGCAGTTTTGTTTTCCCACAAAATCTTACTCTAATCTCACTTCTTTCTTCTCTCTGCTGTACTGCAACTTTTATGGAGATGTGGATTTCATTTTCCAGCAGGACTTGGCACACTGCCCACACGGCCAAAAGTACCGATTTGTCTTATATAATATTCTAATTTTCTGATTAGACACTGATTTTAGGATAGATTTTTCATTGGCTGTAAGCCATAATAATATAATAATAATCATCAACAATAAAAGAAATAATAAACGCTTTAAATAGATCACTCTGTGTGTGTGTGTGAGTTCCACATTTTGAACTGAATTACTGAAATAAAGTAACTTTTCAATGATGTTAAAAAAAATTTGAGACGCACCTGTTGAAGCTCCGCCCACAAATATGAGACTTTTTCATCAGCCTTTTTTTTTTTATTTTTTACAAGTAGTCTTTTTTAAATGTATTTTTAATCATTTTTAACTATATATTTTTTTATAGTTTGCCTGTAAAATGAATCATACTGTAAAGACATTATGTATGTAGTGTTTGTCATGGAACTGCAGTCCAGTCCACTGCGGTCAGAATATAGATAAATATAGAAGTTTGAGGTGGTTAAGAGAAGTAGGTGGGCTTGAATTTGAATAATACTTTTTATACTTTTTTTAAAAATTAAGTAAAAAATTATTTTTAAGTAAATCATTTTTTTTTTTGTCACACTTAAGCTGAAAACCACATTCAACACGTTTAGAAAATTCACGTAAACCCCTATTCTATCCATTTTATCATATATAAAAATAAACTGAAGCATTTTAACAAGTACTGAGTTGTTGAATATTTAAAAAAATGTGGAAAAATTTGTGGGCGGAGCATGGACGGGTCGCACAGTGCTGTCTCACTCGCACAGTGAAAGTGGTTAAAAATGGGATCGAATCTGATTGAACAACAAACTCAGTCAAACTCAAACCTTGTTTTATGATTGAAGCTCTTAAAACGCTTAAAAAAAAAAAAACAAGAAGAAAAACGGAAAGTAAAAAAAGAGGAGCATAAAATAATAAGAAAAGTAAGAGACACACAGATAAAGAGGAATAAGTAAATAAAAAAAAATATATAATGAAAGGCCAAAAAAAAAAGAAAAAAAAATAATAATAAAATAAAAAAAAGCAAGAAAGTGCTAATGAAGGCTGGAAATAAAAATTAAAAAGAAGCAAAAAGAAGAAAACAGAAAAAAGAAAGGAAAAAAAAAAGAAAATGTATTGTGTTCTGGTACAATACAAAGGATTTTCTGATTCTGATTGGACAAGTCCGTCCCTCGAAGTGGCATTTCTCCCAAACACAACACTGCAGGTCCTCAACCTCAGCTTTAAGGCAGCTGGATGGTTTATTAATGAACACAACTGACCACAGTCAGGCTCAGTCACGGACAGTACGGTCAGTACTGTCCTTTACCAGAGTCAAATCAGTCTCACAGTCTCTGAATATCACATCTCTCCCATATCTTTAACTGGAGTCAGTATAACTACAGACTAATACCGTCATTAGCAGCTTCATCTAGAACATACAGGGGTTGGACAATGAAACTGAAACACCTGTCATCATTTTAGTGTGGGAGGTTTCATGGCTAAATTGGAGCAGCCTTGTGGCCAATCTTCATTAATTGCACATTATTCCACCAGTGTTCAATTAGCAGGGTAAGAGCACAGTTCTGCTCAAAATATTGCAATGCACACTATAACATTATGGGTGACACACCAGAGTTCAAAAGAGGACAAATTGTTGGTGCACGTCTTGCTGGAGCACCTGTGACCAAGACAGCAAGTCTTTGTGATGCATCAAGAGCCACGGTATCCAGGGTAATGTCAGCCAGCATACCACCAAGAAGGACCAACCACATCCAACAGGATTAACTGTGGATGCTGTAAGAGGAAGCTGTCTGAAAGAGCTGTTCGGGTGCTAACCCGGATTGTGCACCTCAACTCTTCTGTTTCCACCAGAACTGTCCGTCACCACAATAAATTATTGTGGTCTTAAACCAGGTGTTTCAGTTTTAATTGTACAACCCCTGTGTTTTCTGTATATAAAGTAAAACTAAGATGCGAACAAAAAAGAAAAAACAAAGCCCTATTTGAGAGCGGAGGGCTGATGGGAGTCTGGATGGATGAAGTAAGTCTGCAGGAAGAAGCTCAGCTGGACGTTTCCTTCTTTCTGTAGGACGTGTCAATAAAATGTCTGGGCGTGAGTGAATGCCTTTGCTTGGGCCGTTCCTTTATCAGCAGTCCTTTCTGCAGCATCCTGTCCTCCATCTTTTCTCTCCCTCCTCTCCTGCGACTTTCTCCCTCCTGTCCATCCGCTCCACCTTCCGTGTGGCCTTTCCTTGTTTTGTTTTTTTTAAACTGAATCAAGTCCAGTCTGTCCAGTTTGTGCTGTGCTGATGCTACGCCCAGCGGGTGGGTGCTAGCACACCGTCTGCCTGCTGGACACGGACAGGGGGCTGTCCAGGGAATGACTCGTGGGTGAGCCGCCGTCCGAAGCACAGGTTTTAAACATGGAGGAGATGTGAAAGGCCTGTGAGACACAAACAGAAAAAAAAAAATTCCCAAAAATTATCAGTGCGCCTTTTAATCCAGTATAAATTTTACCAGTCAGGTTGTAAGGAGCAGTAAAGCCACTCTGCTGACATACAGCGTTATACAGGAGTTTTTACGTAAAGTTTCTCCAGCACCAAGGCTGGAGCAGCGCTAGCTCTTTCCTCCTCCAGAGGTGAGTATATATCGGACTGTAGTCTGTGTTTTTATCAGGTTAAAACAAGCTATGTGGGACGAACCGCTAGCTGATAGTGCCCTGGGTTGCCAAAACACTCCAGGTTCCTCAGTGTAGCACTGTCAGGCAGCATTTACTAGCACTAAGCGCTGCTAACCGCGCTAAAATATTGGAAATCTAAGCTTACTCTAAAAAAAACAAACGGAAGCGCTTTACTTTAGCATCCAGTGCTCGTTTTTTTTTTTTTGCTTTCCTTAGGCTTAAAAATATAAAAAAAAGGAATAAAAAAAAAGTTAACAATATCAAACAATTAATTCATTTTGCCATATTTGCTTAAATATTTTTTTGGCTGTAAAAAATATAAATCTTCAAAAAAATCAGAGACCATTTTAAAAAATGATGAGTTTCATTGATTTGACCAAATGGAAAAGCTCTGGAATATAATCAAGAGGAAGATGGATGATCACAAGCCATCAAACCAAACCAAGCTGAACTGCTTGAATTTTTGCACCAGGAGTAAAGCAGCATAAAGTTATCCAAAAGCAGTGTGTAAGACTGGTGGAGGAGGAGAACATGATGCCAAGATGCATTTGTTTTCTGAATTATTAAAACATTATGAATATGAACTAGTTTTCTTTGCATTATTTAAGGTCTGAAAGCTCTGCTTCTTTTTTTTTTGTTATTTCAGCCATTTCTCTTTATTATCTGCAACTAAATGCTCTAAATGACAATATTTTTATATGGAATTTGGGAGAAATGTTGTCTGTAGTTTATAGAATAAAAAACAATGTTCATTTTACTCAAATATAAACCTATAAATAGCAAAATCAGAGAAACTGATTCAGAAACTGAAGTGATCTAATTATATATATATATATATATCTTTTGGAGAAAGTTGTGACTCTTACCACCCAGTACGCGGTCAGCGCTCCCTGCAGGAAGCCGGTGATGACGTCAGTGGGGTGGTGGCGATAGTCGGAGATTCGGGTGAGGCCGGTGTACACCGCCAACATCACCAGCAGGAACTGAATCAGCGGCCGCAGCAGCCGCGCCCCTCGCCATGAAAACCGAGCCTGCAGGTAGAACTACAGAGAGCAGAGACACAGAGTGTGATTAACCATATTTATACATATACATCAGTAGTGTATACACAAAAAACAATATTCAGCTATAACACCATGTACCAGAGTGTGAGTTTTATGTGTGTATTTCACAATACAGTGTCATGAAAAAGTATTTGCCCCTTTTTTTTTTATCATAGCCACATTTTTAACCTGATTAAATACAGCTTACAGTTTGCTTTGAAAGGAAGTTTTTAAATGATGGAAAACAATGAAAAAAAGGTAAAAAAAAAAAAAACTATACAAACCAACTTGGCCCTGTGTGAAAAAGTAATTTGCAACCCACAGAAATAACTGTGATTAACCACATTTTTTGGAAAGCTGAGTTCAATTTCACAACCAGGTCCTGATTACTGCCAGACCTGTAAAATTAAGAAATCACTTAAAGGTCACCTTCCGTCGTTTTTTCTTTCATTTTAAAATGTCTAGTTGTGGTCTCTAGTATGAATGAATGACATGTGAGCCGTTTTTGTAAAAAAAAAGTGCTCAGGTGTCTCTGTATAGCTCTTTTTTAATGGACTGTTTTAGGGGTGTGTCCAAAATGACCGGATTCCAGCTTTGCTCATGAATATTCATACATGCAAACAGCATGCAAATATCTCTCCTCTGATTGGCTAGGAGCACTGCGACACCCCTCCACCGCTCTGCCGCTCACTGCCTCCCACCTCCTAACTGATGAGCGGTGATGTTGCGTCGCTTCAGCTCCGCCTCTGGGAGTTTCTCGAGCCAAGGTGGGCTGGTCTGTGAGTTTCTGCCTACGTAGGCAGAAAGATAATTCAAAATTCACCCGTTTTTCGGAGGGGGGGAGGGGGGATTTCTTTGCTTAGCTCCTGCAGACAATGGGGGCTGCAAAACAGTTTAATGTGCAGGTGTACACATTCAACTCGGAGAGACCTACTGTATTCCACAAAAAACAAGAAAAATCGGATTTTCGCGGAAGGTGAGCTTTAAATATAAACTGTCTGACAACATGAAGCAGGATCTTTAAAATCTTTAAATCTTTAAAAACAACACGTTATGTTATATATTTATCTGTAAAAGGTTACAAAGTCACTTCTAAGGCTCTTAAGGCTAGTGAACCTTCCTAGAAGTGTCTGCCCTACCAAAATTACTCCAAAAGGGAATGGACAACTCATACATGAAATCCAAAAGAGGTCAGAACAACATCTAAATAACTGCAGGTCTAATTTGCCTCATTTCTGCAGCATAGCTGTTGTAGTTTGGCCTCCATGTGTTCTTTGAAAACATACAAAAACACAACTCATCTGTTTACGCTTTTTTGTTAATAAAGATATTTTATTTCAGGATTGTTTGGTAAACAGCAGAATTCCTGGTTCCATCAATTACAGCAAGTTGTCCAGACCCTGAAGCAACAAAGCAGCTGCAGACCATCACACTACCACCACCATGTTTTACATTGAGTATGTTGTTTTTCAGAAATTATGTGTTAATTTGGCAGATGTAAATGTAGAGGTATAAAGTGAACAAGTGCATTGTAGGGGGGATTAAAGTGGGTAAGACAGTGCAGGTATGAGCAGTAGTGCCGGTATGGTGCAGTCTCAGGCTGGATGAACAGACGTGGGGGTCTTTGCTTTATTAAATCCTGGTGACCGTGAGTCAGAGAGAGACGCAGGTACGCGGTTGGAGAGGGCGGGGCTGTGTAACAGTATCGGAGGGTCCGGCTGATGCTGTGGGCAGTGGAGGGTGAAAGCAGGTGCTGGCTCTGGTCCTGCAGCTTTACCCTCCACACTCAGGAGTATTGAGGTCAGAGGCGACGGCGGGGAAACCGGCTGCGGATGAACTTAATGAACAGGCATGTCTGATGAACGGCTGGCCGACATTCCTGAGTTTAAGAGCACCGCACACACACACACACACACACACACACACAGGTGTGTGATCCTGCAGTGAAGCTCTCAACAGCTGGGCCTGAGAGCAGGAGAACTGCAGGAAAACACACACACACACACCGAGCCAGACATCTACAGTTACAGAGCAAGAAAGAGAGAGAGAAGAGGAGAGAGACAGAAAGAGAAAGGAAGAAAAAAGAGAACATAGGAAAGACAAACTAAAAAAAAAACAGTAAAAAGAAGTAAGGAAAATTAAAGAAAAAAAGCAGAAATGGTAAAAAACCCACAGATTAAAGTAGAAAGGAAGAGAAAAAGGTGAAGAAATAAATAAGCAAAGAAAAGAAATTAGTTATAAAAGAAAAAAGGTAATAAAGAAAGGAATATGTCAGACTAGACAAGAGGTTAGAAAGAAAGAAGAAAGTAAAGAAAACAAAAAAATAATTAAATTAAGAAAGAGAATGAACACGAGAATAAAAGTAAAGAAGAATGAAGAATGTAAGACAGACCACAAGACAGACCAAAGGAAGAAGAAAGGAAAAAAGACAGAGGGAGAAATGAGAGATGGGTAAGGAAATAGGAAGAAATAAAGGCGCAAAGAAAAGAAAAAGATGGAAAACACGTAAAAGAGAAAGAAACAAAGAACGAAACAAAAACATTAGGTACATAAAAGAAGAATGACAATAAAGAAAGACAGACAACATAAAAAAGACAAGAGATGAGATTAAAGAAAGAAAGTAAAGAAAAAACAAAAAAGAATGCAATAAGGAAAGATAATGTACATGAGAATAAAAGTAAGGAAGAAAGAAGAAAAAAGATATATATAATAAAGTGAGAAGAAAAAAGGGAATGGCAGCATTGTTCTACTGAAAGAAAGATGTCATAAAGACAAGAAAGAAAGTAAAGAACACAAAGAAAGAATGGGAAAAATGATAAAAAAAAAAGAAGGAAGCAGATAAAAGAAACTGAAAAGTGGGAAACAACTGACTGAAAAAAGTGTGAGTGAAAAAAAGTTCAGACAAGGAAAAGAAGGATAATAGAGGGCAAGTTTGGACTGGGTTAGTGGCAGCCTGGTACAGCTGGGAATTTCTGTGATTGGTCAAAGTGGCACCCATCCAACTCCAACTCTCCAGGTGGGGGAGGGAGAGTGGAGGGCGGTGACAAAGAGCCTGGCACTGCCTTTCAGCTGCCATCCAACCAATACCAACCCCTCCCCCCGCCTCCAAAGACCCCCACAGACTCTACAGACCCCCCCCCCCCCTCCGTGTCAGTTCTGCGGGCGGGTGAATGGACGTACAAAGCGGTAAAAGTCGCTGGTTTCGGGCGGCGGTTTCGGAATCTCCTGACAGATGACTGGCACGGCGGAGCACAGGGGGCTGATGGGATTTGCGGAGGAAGCCGAGATAAAGGAGGCGGCTTTGAATCGGACTGAATGTCAGGCATTATGAGGCGAGCGGGAGTGTCCCGTCATTTTTGCCCCTTTCACTGCAGAGCGGCCTCAACATCAGAACAGCAAAGAGAGAGAGAGGGAAAGAGAAAAAAAGAGAGAGAGAGAGAGAGAGAGAGAGAGAGAGAAGAGGTCAGTGCTGAAAGAAGCCTGTCCATCTCTCAGCAGGCCAAAGCCCCCTCTTTCACGACCCAGCCCACAAGTAAACAAGGCCTCCTCTGTCCCCGGCCTGTTTTCTCCCTCTCTTTCCCTCTTTTCCTCTTTCTCTGTCTCTTTTTTTCTCTCTCTCTCTCTCTCTTTCTCTCTCTCGCACTCGCGCTCCCTCCCTCCCTCTCCCATCTATTCATCAGACTTTTGGAGAACGCTCTGCTTCTCTCTCGCCCTTTTCTCTTTCGCTTGAAACAAGATGCCTTTGGGGAGTTTTGGCTTTCTCAGACCCTTCTCCATTCAGTGTGTGTGTGTGTATGTGTGTGTGTGTATGCATGAGTGTGTGTGTGTGTGTGTTTTTGTTTTTGAGTAGGAAATATTTGGCAGCTTCCCATATGGCACGAATGGGAGCTTACAGCGGTAAATCTCATCAGCAGAGTGGAGCCAGCGATCACAGTAATTAAAGCTTAGAGACAGCTGTTTGGTAATAATATTACTAAGAAATATAGATGTGTGTGTGTGTGTGTGTGTGCGTGTGTATTAGAAGTCTAACAGCTTGGTTCCCTCAGTCCCTTAGTAAAAGTTTGGTACAAATAGCAAAAAAGCACAAAAAACCCTCAAATGCAGTACTATGCAGTGCTATGCAGTTTTTTAACTGTATTGTCATTTCAGATACCAATCAGTGTGAATTCAGATTAGCGTAGCATGTTGCTAAGGTAGTCGTTTTAGACAGGTTGTGTTGTTTGACTTTTGGTAAAGAGTCGAGCGAGCATCATAAGAAACACTCTCTGCCATTCAATAAGATCTTAATAGAATCAGTGAAGCTGCTGATCTGGAGTCAGTCCTCTACTCTGTATCTAAACAGTTTCACTATCAGTATTAGCCTCACTGGGGTCTTACTGGCAAACAAGCAGTCACTGCAGACAAACTGGGAGATTTCTGACATGATTATAAAAACAGGGAATTGGACAGAAAAAAGACAAAAAAAGGTGAAAAAAAAGAAATGACAAAGCAAACTACAGAAAGATAAGAGATAAGAGAACACAAGGAATTATGACACAACAATAATGAACAAAAGGCCTGATAGACAGAAACTGAGCAAAAATCAAGAAAGAAAGAAAGAAAGAAAGAAAGAGAGATATGAGGAGGGAAAAATAACGAATGAAAATCTAGAATGAAAGAAAGAAAAATAAGGACAAACAAATGAGTCAGTAAGAAAGAAAGATAAAGAAAAAATAAGTAATTAAAAAAAAAGAATGAAAGAAAGAAAGAAAGAAAAAAACAGAAAAAAAGGAAAACGAGGAAAGAAACAATGGTCCAAAATAAAGAAAGATGAATGAAAAAGAATTCATTTGAGAAAGAAAGATGAAGGAAAAAACTAAAGAAAAAAAGAAACTTACGGATAGAAAAAAAGAATAAAAAAGAAAGAAAGAAAGAAAGAGGACAACAAATGAGGAAAAAAGATATAATGAAAGAAAGAAAGATGATGAAGAAAAAACGAATGAACGTAAGAAAAAAATTGGGAAAGAAAAAAACGATGAAAGAAAAATAAAAGAAAGAAAAAGGGAAGAACGAAAGAAAGAAATCAGGGAAAAGTCTAGAATGAAAGAAAAAGAAAATTTAAGAAAAAAAAAATTAAAGTCTAGTAAAAAAGATAGATAGATAGATAGATAGATAGATAGATAGATAGATAGATAGATAGATAGATAGATAGATGGATGAAGGGGAAAAAGAAAGAAAGAAAGAAAGAAAGAAAAATAAGGGGAAAAAGTAAAGGGAAAGAAAAAAGATTGAGAAAAAAATTTAATGAAAGAAAGAAAAGGAAGAAAAAAATTATGAAAACAAGAAAGAAAAATGAGGAAAGAATGAAAGAAAGAAGAAGAAAAAAGGAAAAATCTGTGTTTCCGTCTTATCATGAATTAAAGACTGTTGTTAAGCGTTCGAGCGAGCATCACACCAAACACTCTCTCTCTATTACTGTCAGCATTAACCCATTATTAACCTATTGTGTGTGTGTGTGTGTGTGTGTGTAAAAGACCACTCATAATAATACTCACAGCGAGGTAAAGCATGGTGTACATGGCGAAAGAGGCGTGGCCAGAGAAAAAGGACTTCCTGCAACAGATCAGTGAAAAGTAATGGCTTACTTTATTGCTTTTTCTCTCTCTTCACAGGAACATGTACAAAACGCCAGTAATGTACATTTTAAACGTGAATCTGACTCACCTGGCCTCCTCCTCCTCCTTAGCTAAGCTGCTGCAGTCCACATACGGCACGTATTCACCCGGCCTGCAGCCCAGCGACTCGTACGTCACGTTGCACACCGACAGGAAGTGGGGGCGGAGCCGACCCACGCTCAGCTTGGCCATGTTGGTCAGCGACTGGCCGATGCAGCACCCGAACAGGAAGGCACCCAGCTCCTTGTAGAGGCAGGAGATGTAGCAGTTCCTCACGAAGGCTTTGGAGTTGACGCCTCTGAAACGCACTCGGTAACACTCTCCCAGAGCGATCTGTAAGAGATAACACAGAACACGGCCTTTAGACATACCATACAATTCACCCGACATAAAAATAAAGTATTTATTGACTTATTGTTTCTCTTGATGGAGCTCCTTGAAGCAGTACCGTTTAGTACCTACTGAAAGTGATCCAAAGAAGGACAAGCAGTGAACCATCAACAAGGTCACGAGTGCCCAAAGCTCACTGATGCTAAAGGAAGACCTTTTTTGGTACTATAAAGCAAAGGTGTCAAAGGCGTGTATTCATATTCATTACTCTGTAGAAGTATAGATACTAGGGTTTAAAATACTCTTTCGAAGTTTAAGAAGTGTCAACTCAAGCTTTTTACAATTGAACTAAAAGTATAAAAGAACTGGTTTCAAAACTACTTAAAGTGTAAAAGTAAAAATAATCTGAGAGGAAAAAATAAAGCCATTAAAAACAAAGGCTAAAGGTATAGCGTACTACCCTATACCCCCTCCCCAAAAAACATTTTTCTCAAATTTAGCCAAAATTAATATAATGTTATATTGTATAAATTTGGGATGCACTAGGCTGTTCCCTGTTTCAGTTTTATATATGCCCATTGAAAATCAATGTATTTTAGTAGAATGTAAATATACAAAGAAGCATAGTTGGACTGGAGTTTATCTGGAGTTCTCTTGAGTCTCTGCATGGATCATCTTCTTCATACTAGACTACATACGTCTGCTATGTTCTTGCTGGAGTGTGCACAATCACATTCACTATCACTATCTATCTGGATGGAGGAGAGATTTATCTGGATAGGGGTTTTATTGAACGATGAAAAGCCTGAATGAAAACCAGCTGAAATGAAACAGGAGTAACAGGAGTAGGTTGTGTTGTTTGACTTTTGGTAAAGAGTCGAGCGAGCATCATAAGAAACACTCTCTGCCATTCAATAAGATCTTAATAGAATCAGTGAAGCTGCTGATCTGGAGTCAGTCCTCTACTCTGTATCTAAACAGTTTCACTATCAGTATTAGCCTCACTGGGGTCTTACTGGCAAACAAGCAGTCACTGCAGACAAACTGGGAGATTTCTGACATGATTATAAAAACAGGGAATTGGACAGAAAAAAGACAAAAAAAGATGAAAAAAAGAAATGACAAAGCAAACTACAGAAAGATAAGAGATAAGAGAACACAAGGAATTATGACACAACAATAATGAACAAAAGGCCTGATAGACAGAAACTGAGCAAAAATCAAGAAAGAAAGAAAGAAAGAAAGAAAGATATGAGGAGGGAAAAATAACGAATGAAAATCTAGAATGAAAGAAAGAAAAATAAGGACAAACAAATGAAAGAAAGAAAAATAGTCAGTAAGAAAGAAAGATAAAGAAAAAATAACTAATTAAAAAAAAAGAATGAAAGAAAGAAAGAAAGAAAGAAAGAAAGAAAAAAAGAGAAAAAAAGAAAAACGAGGAAAGAAACAATGGTCCAAAATAAAGAAAGATGAATGAAAAAGAATTCATTTGAGAAAGAAAGATGAAGGAAAAAACTAAAGAAAAAAAGAAACTTACGGATAGAAAAAAAGAATAAGAAAGAAAGAAAGAAAGAAAGAAAGAAAGAAAGAGGACAAAGAGAGATTTATCTGGATAGGGGTTTTATTGAACGATGAAAAGCCTGAATGAAAACCAGCTGAAATGAAACAGGAGTAACAAGGCTATTTTTAAAATGTAAGGAGTAGAAAGGTCAAATAATCGTGTGAAAATGTAATAATAATACAAATAATCGTGTGAATTAGAAGAGTACAAGAGTCAGCTAAAAAGTATAGATCAGAATTTCTACCTCAGTATCAGTGGTTCTAAATGCTTTTAGCACATTTCAATAGTTTCCTGTTCTAAAACATGGCCTACTCATTAAGGGCATGTTAAGGGATTAAACCTAGTCTTTTACTAAATAGCATTTTAAATTGAGATTTAACCCCTGTCTGGGAAAGGAACATATTGGGCCCTATTTAAGCAATCTGCACAGCTTGATTCAGGGCATGTCAGTGTGTCTTTGCTATCACAAACGGGAAAAGTACAACCTGCGTGGATCAAAACACACAAAAGGCATGAAGATCCGTGCATGGGTTTGTGCACTGCTGCGTGTCCATGTGTGTGTAACAAGCAGGGGTGTATACCTGGATTTGACAATTCGCTGCCAAGATAGCAATGAACATCTGACTTGACCTGACTGTCTAGGTTGTATTCAGTCAGTGGTGCACCCGTGTTTTCCGTTGCCAAGATAGATAGATAGATAGATAGCAATATGCCATGCCATATGCCATTTACCTTTTACTTAACCTTTTACTTAACGCCACACCCATTGGCGTAGATACAGTATACACTCTGTCTTAAAGTTTTTAAACCTCATGCTTGATTTGCTTATTGCAGGTAAACCTGCCATCCAACTTCACCAACTACATTATCTGATGTCAAATTTACTGCATCAGCAGAAGCTTCATTTAAAGTGATTCTGAGAAGATAATGAAATTGGTCAGGTTCTGGTGAAGTTCTAGACAGTTCTATAGACAGTTCTACAGACAGCTCTTCAGTTCTTCTGGCTTTTCCAATCAGACATACTAAGTATTTGTGTGTGTATGTGTGTCTCACCGTCAGCCCTGTAATGGCGATTCCTCCAGCGATAAGCACAACGTCCGGAATAGCCTCGGACTCGATGTAGGGGTACGTGATGCTGGAGTCTCCGCAGAAGAAGCCTCTCCTGTACGGCTTCACCGCCTTCAGCTCACATGCAAAGAACGGGATGGAGGCTGTGGAGAGGAAGAGGAAGAGGAAGAGGGGTTACAGGACTGTCAACAGTTTGGGAAAGCTCAATACTGAACCATCAATATTACCATTACTATTAGGGGTGTGTCATATCGTATCATATGCAATAATATTGCCAACATTTTTGAATTTGTGAAACTCATATATTATATAGATGTATTACACACAGATTGATCTATTATAAGCGTTTATTTCTTTTATTGTTGATGATTATTATTATGGCTTACAGCCAATGAAAACCCAAAAAACAGTGTTTCAGAACATTAAAATATTATTTAAGGCCAATTAGTACTTTTGGCAGTGTGGGCAGTGTGCCAAATCCTGCTGGAAAATGAAATCCGCATCACTAAAATCTCTAAAATAACAAAAATATGATGACCCCAAACTAGGGCTGCATGATATTGGAAAAAAATTACATTGCAAACATTCTTTTTATTGTTTGATTATTATAAACCACGATATTAAAAAATGCAGGACCCATGATGTCAAAAGCCCCGCCCCCACCCGCCCGCTGTCTCGCGTCCAGACCAATCAAGAGCTGAGTCAGCGCCGAGCATTTAAAACCCAAGAAAAACAGGAAAACAACAGTTTTTTAATCAGGCATTTAATCAGCCATTTTAAAAAGGTGAATAAGTAAGTTTTTTTACTGGGTTTAAAAGCGTGAATTCAGCTGTAACTGGAAATATCTGCACTGCAAAACTGTGCTGGACTGAGGTGCACAGCTTTCGACACGTGCTCACGTTTACAATCATGTGCCCAACCATGTGGATACCTCGTGTTTACTCCTTTCCCCTCCCCCTTGTGCTTCTCAGGCAGCAGAAGCCTGTCGCTCAAACAGACACAGAGACAGAGCTGTGTATTTACTTCTTGTGTCGAAAATCGAAACGTGATGACGATGCTTAAACAATATATCGTGCATCCCTACACCAAACCAACCCTAACCTACCCTAACCTAAGTACTCCCCCCCTCTTTTGTGTGGTGTGTACTCGTATATCGGAAGTTAAGCCAACACTTCGTCACTAGAATTATGTGCAATTACAGGCTAATTCCAGTCTTCAGTCTGTCACTCCCGTCTTTGTGCGGGGAAAGCAAGACCTGAAGAAGACCCGAAGACCTGACATTCCACACATAACTCCTGGGCAGAGAGAATGACAGCGCTGAAAGACTCAGAGGGATCGGGAGAAGAACAGAGCAGCAGAAGAAAAGAGGGATTGTGGAGAAATCTGGAAACAAAACGAGGGATGAGGAACAGATCTGCCCGAGATTTTGTCGAGACCTGTCCTGAAACGCACGGTTCATTCAGAGTGCACAGTCAGGCCTTCTGAGCTGCAGCACACACGGAAAGAGAAAGCGCTGGATGCAGATTATTAATGATTAAACAGGGCGCTCCAGCTTTATGGCACCTATTACCTGACCCATATCCTGCCGTTCACTGATCACTGATAAGGGGGGAGTGGAGGGGAGTTCTGGGAAATCAGGGTGGCTCTCAAGGCCCTGGAGGACAAACATTCTCTGCAAATGAAGTTTGGAGATGATTAACTTAGTATTAATATGTTCCAAACTACAAAAGAGCATTAACTTGCATTAAAGCTGATATCCGTACGTTTTGGAAATTAGGGGATTTAGGTGCACAGAGCATGCGGAAGAATCATTTTAAACTGGGAGGGCGTGATGCGGTCTCCTTTCAGAGCGGATGAATCCGATTCCAGGTTATGTGCTACTGAGCTCTGAGTTTCCCCTTCTGAAGTCTCCAATGCTCCACCAGCCGCTCATGCTCAGTAAAACCGAGCCGGATCCTCTTTCAGAGGCTGTACGTGTGACGGAAGTACGTAAAGACACGTGACGTGGCCAGAAGAAGAACTATTAGGCTTAGCAGGGATGGTGGTTTTAGAACACTGGTACCAATAAATACCATACTCTGTCCCTTCTCCACTCAGAAATGCTTCTGCTCTTTCAGTTTAGAGACAAAATAACATAGACTGCCACTTTAAAGTAGATCTATGGTCTGTACAAAACATTTTTTATATAGTTCTTTACACAAAATCACTCTCAGATGAAGATGAAGATAAAGATAAAGATCGATCTCACCAGTTCTATTCTTACTAGTTTCAGTTCCTTTCAGAATTAGCTGTTTACAGGCTTTGTCACTTTTATGCAAATAAGCTGTCGTGAGCGTTTACCACATGTTAGATTTAGCTTGTGATAAATGGCAAAACGCAAACAGGGTTTGTTCATGCTTAACTATATTAGTATGAAGCACAAAACTCATTATTTAAAAGTAGTTACATCTCCCTTATCAGTTATCTTGCTATGGACAGTAGGTACAGATTCCTCCTTCGGACGACGTCTACTGGCTAATTCTGCTGTGCACTGTCCGAGGTTCTCGAAAGCAAAATTAGCGAGATGGTGTCATTTCTTCAACTGATCTAGTAGATGGGGCTCTGGTGGGGGTTTATGGGTAGGGGTAAGTAATTTAAATGAATCAAAGAAGCATATATGATTCCTGACACCAATTTTTTTTTATCTGATTCACAGAAAACAGAGGGATAGATTTGTTTTGTCTGTTGTTTCGTACATTTTTTTCATACAATTATTCAAAAATTGAGTTTTGCATAGTAATATCTCCACTTTAAGTGGGTGTAGCTAAATAGACTAAGGGTGAAAAGGGGGATATAATGTACTGTACAGTAAAATGCAAATGTGCTCACAAACATTAGTAGTTGTTTTAACAGTAGTTTTTATAAACTATACAGGATATAGCTGAGAATTCTAAGATATTAATTTAGTAAACAGATGTTTATTTTTGGGAAAAATCAGCAAAGCCCACCAACTTTTACAAAACGTTTTGTATTTAAAGAGATTTTAATGCATTTTGTCTGATTTAATTGGGAAGAAAACACCAGAAAGCACAGGAACTTCTAAAGAAAACAAGATGTTCTCAAAGGCTGGACAAAAGTCGTGGCTTTATCTTCAGCTGTGTTGGGTGTGTGTTATGAGACTGCCCAAGCCACGCTGAACTTCGGCCTGCTTTCTCAGAGGAATCTCTCTCTCTCTCTCTCTCTCTCTTTCTCTTTCTTTCTCTTTTTCTCCTTCTTCCTTTCTCTCCGTCTCTTTCTGGTTCTCCTGACCTCTCTCGCTCCCATGCCCTCTCTCCTTCAGCTCGACCCGCAGAGAGCCTGGGACTGATCATTAACCCTCCTCTCCTCTTTCAGAGCACCCGCTGGAACACAGCCACGCACAGACCCTGCCAGGGAAGCTCAGAGTACGTGATCTTAGCAGAGGAAGGCACACACACACACACACACACACTCATTCTTTTAATTCTAACGATACGGGGTCATATAGATTTCCCATATTTATATACAGCTCTGGGAAAAAAAAAAAAAGAGACCACTTAAAAATAATGAGTTTCTTAATTTTACCAATTTAAAAACCTCTGGAATATAATCAAGAAAAAGATGGATGATCGCAAGCCATCAAACCACCAAACTGAACTGCTTGAATTTTTGCACCAGGAGTAATTAGCATAAAGTTATCCAAAAGCAGTGTGTAAGACTGGTGGAGGAGAACATGACAAGATGGGATTAAAAACCACCAGGGTTATTCCACCAAATACTGATTTCTGTTTTCTTTGCATTAATTAAGGTCTGAAAGCTCTGCATCTTGCATCTACATTTTTGTTATTTTAGCCATATGGCACAGTATAATATCGTTCACCATATTCAAAAATGTTGGCGATGTTATTGCAACGTCGCTTCAACGTCACTTGTGTCAGTGTTTTATTTTTGTAATAGTTTTTGTTTTAACATTTCCATAATGTGAGTATTTGTCTAGCTGGGAACGTTGTGTGAGACTTAAATTGTTCTAATGGTTGCTTTCAGTTGCCAAGATAGCAATACACCAGAAATCTACCTAAACACACCTCATTTCCAGACTACAACGTCTATTAGCATTGATATATTTACAAGCGCTGTTGCTATTTAAACGACACAGATGGAAGGTGTAAAAAAAATAGACTGTTGGCGGGGTGTAGGATAGCAATGAGCATTGTGACGTGCCTTGCGCAGGGTGTAAGAGAGGGCCCTATTTTAGTTTAGGGCAATATCGCCCACCCCTAACCAGGACAATTCAAAATGTTACATAAAACAACCATAAAACTTCATGTTCAGTTTGAACGTTCGGAAAACATTAACTGTAACATTTAAGAAAACGTTCTACAGACCATATATATTGTTCCTGTTAATTTCTGTTCATTCTTTCTGAGACAACCTTTTGGCTTGTTTTATACACACATAAACACAAACACACTCACACACTCCTGAATCAATATGGTGGAAAGTGCAGACCTGCTTGGGGTTGCCGCACTTCAGCAGGTTAACAGGACAGTATTGAGCGTCTGTGCGCATTGATTTTAGACTGGGAGTTAATAAAGATGACAGCGGTCGACCCCGACACCGCTGAACTATCTGATACCGCTCTGCTGCTGTGAAAACTGCCTTTCCCAAAGACCGAAGACCAAACACAGATAAACCAAGCTAAACACGCTGCAAGGCCAGAGCGTATCCTGACCTGGAGTTCAGCACAGCCTGCCTAGAACAGAGATAACAAACCTTACAGTCAACACACAGAGAGAGAGAGAGACAGAGAACCAAAACATCATTTGACACGGATCTCCTCTCTGTCCTGATGCCAGAAGCACTGAATCTTGCACGTATCAGTTGTTTTATAAGCCTGTCACGATAATTAAATTTTTGACTTATCGCACAATAAATAAACATGACCTCCATTATTTATATATACAGTACAAGCCACAAGTTTTTTTAATGCGTTTTCTTTATTTTCATGACTATTTACCTTGTAGATTCTCACTGAAGGCATCAAAACTATGAATGAACACATGTGGAGTTTTATGTACTTTATGCGTGTCTTTGTATTCTCTTTCACTGAATGTAAATTAGGTCAATGACTGTAAAGTACACAATAACTGCTTGTAAACTAGCTGAATGCTTGCTTATATCAATGAGTGTAAAGTAAAGAAAATGTTTGATGGTTTGGGAAGAGCACTAAGAGCACTGGAAGATCAAAACCTGGGAAATGCAGTAAATACATCTACAGAGTATTTTCCATTCTTTTTTTAGATATATGCATGACTTAGAAGTTCTCGAATATCAGAGGTCGTCTTATCAGTGTTCCTTCACACCTGGAGTCCACAGCATAATTACTTATGCAGTAAATGGAACACACCTAGAGTGTACACTGGATATGAACACTGTACACTGGAAAACGGTCAGTGTAACATACAGCAGTTTAATTTTTTTTTTATTTTTCAATTCAGTATAGTGAAGAAGAAATGGGTTTTTATCATTTTTCAATTATCTACTTTTATCAATTCAGCCTTTCACAAACAGAATTTTAAGACAAATATGCCATTTTTTGTATCTTGTAACACAAACCTGATGATGTAATGCAATTTGCAAAAAAAAAAAAATGGAAAAATTAGAAAATAGAGGCAAAATTAATTTTTTAATTTTTCCTGAAATTCTGATTATGAGGGGCAGAGATAAAAAAAAAAACTAAAATTGGAAAAATTGATGAAAACTTATTTAAAAAAAAAAAAAAAAAAGTTTTTGTAACACAAACCTGATGGTATAATCCAACTTGCAAAATGCAAAAATGGAAAAAATAGAAAACAAGGAAAATATTCATTTTTTCATTTTTAATTAAATTCTGAGGGGCAGGGATTATAAAAATAAAATTGTGAAAATGGATGAAAACTTATTAAAAATAAATAAATAATGAGTTTTTACATCCAATTTTCTATTTTGGCCAAAAATTATAAAATGTAATTAATAAACATTAAACTGACCAGAAACAATTGAACTCTTAATCTGATCTTAAGCAGACATTAGGCCAACAGAAATAATACATAATTAATAAAATGCTGGTAAAGGTTTTATATATATATATATGTTTATATATATATATATTTATGTTTTCCTTTAAAATCAGTTCAATATAGTGACCATACACAGCCTGTGTCTACTGATCTCTACTGTAGCCACTGTGTGGCACGGTCTGGTAACCCACACAGCCTCAGGAAATCACCCATGACCCAAATGCTACCCGAGCCGGCAGCTGGTCGGCTGGTCTCTGTCAAAGTCAGAAGTTGGCAGGGCGAGTTGAGCTATCCTGAGAGGAACGCAGACACTCAGGGTCCAGGAGACGAAACAGGATCATGTGTGGTAGAAACATCGAGCACCCAACCCTCCAGAAGACTAGACTAGAAGATTAGCAGGGCAGAGTTGAGCTGGCCGATCGCGATTTTGATTATTATTTGAATAAACGAGTAAGATAATAGCTATAATAGACATAAATCTAAAGTGTACATGACAGGGCACCCCTCTTAAAGGGCACTTGCACCATAAATACTAATAATAAATGACTTACAGCCATTGGTTAACATTTGACCCCTTGAAATTCCAGCCTTTATCACATGCTAAGACTTAGCTTAGCCTTAAGGTATACAGTTAAGCACAGTAAATCATTCAACCTTCATTGCAAGTGTTTTAGCAACTTTAACATTTATTTTTTTGATATCTTGTTCCCAATCAAATCAAATAAGGACGACTTGTATAGCATACAATTGCAACTTAAATTACAACAATATTTTTTTCTAATATCATGTTGTATTTTTCGCACTATAAGGCGCATCAGATTATAAGGCGCTTTATGTGACACTAGTAAGGAACAGGGGTGTCGCAATGTTTTTCTTCTAATTCAGCAGGTCTCACCGCTGGGTGGTGGAGGGGGGTTAAACCTCAAGTAATTTAAGTAAAGCTAAGTAAATACAAAACTGTAATTTCTTTAAAAAAAAAAGTTCTTTTAGAGTCAAACGAGTGCTAAATATGTTAAGTTTAAGTAAGCTTAGATTTCCAGATTTTCACTAAAGCTGGGTGCAGCAGCATTAGCATTATCGGCTAAATTAGCAGGTAAATGTTGCCTGACAGCTCTACACTGAGGAACTCTGAGTGTTGCGGTAAGCCATGGCTATAGTTAGCGGCTAATGTAAATGCTGCTCCAGCAGTGCTAGCCGGGGTTAGCAGCAGGATAAAGGCCGATATACTCACCTCTGAATGGCGAGTTAGCGGCTAATGCTAATACTGCTTCAGCCTGGGTGCTGGAGAACCTAATGGAAACTCCTGTATATAACACTGGACTTGTTTTAGCAAGTTTAAATTATAAGACGCATTAGGCGACACTAGTAAGGAACATGGGTGTCTGTTACATGTTTTTCTTCTAATTCAGCAGATTTAACCGCTGCGGGGGTGGAGGGGGGTGAACCCTAAGTTTACTAAGTTAAGTAAAGCTAAGCAAAGTAAACTAAACTGCAATTCTTAAAAAAAAAAAAAAAAAAAAAAACATTTTCTTTTAAAGTCAAATGAGCGCAGAAAGAGTTAAGTTACAGTAAGCTTAGATTTACAGATTTTCACTAAGGCTGGGTGCTGCAGCATTAGCTTTAGCGGCTAAATTAGTGGGGACATGCCACCCGACAGTGCTACACTGGGAACCCAGAGTGTTCCGGTAAGCCAGGGCGATATTAGCTAGCGGTTTGTCCCACGTAGCTTGCTTAAAACACGGTGTAAAACATGCAGGCTACAGTCTATATTCACCTATACTTGCCTCTCAATGTCGAAAGAGCTAGTGCTTAGCTAACTAGTTAGCAGATAATGCTAATGCTGCTCCAGCAGTGCTAGCTGGGGTTGCAGCAGGACACAGGCCGATATACTCATCTCTGAGCGGCGAAGGAGCTAGCGCTTAGCTAGCTAGTTAGCGGCTAATGCTAATATTGCTCCAGCCTTGGTGCTGGAGAACTTAGTGGAAACTCCTGTATATAACGCTGGACTTCAGCAGAGTGGATTTACTGCTCCTCACAAGCAAACTGGTAAAATTCATACATAAGGTACACAATTTAAAAGTGCGACTTCTAGTACATAGTAGACTTATTAGCTAAATGCTAATATCTTCATAAGAAGATACAGTATGTCTACAAACATTTGGACACATAATGCAGGTAGAGCACCTGCACTACATCTCGGCAGGGACACCAGCACATCCGCACTAACAGCCCACTGGTGTAACTGGTGTGTTATGATGTTCGGAATATGTTTCTATCGCTTGTTGGGTCATAACCGTTCGCCTGAGTGACGCTCTAATTTGTTTTCTGGGAACAGAGGCCTGAGCAGCCAGGCGGCTCCCGGCTCTTCCCTGAAAAATCTATCCGCCGCTCGAACATCATGTACAACATCGGAAACGAGTCCATTTGCAGGGGGAGGAGATGGCAGGGGGAATAGCTCTTACTGGCAGGCGTAGCTTATCTAGAGGACATCATTAATGCATGTGCACCGTAATGGGATACAGCTGTGAGTCTCTTCGCCTGTCATTTATAATCTGGGGCGAGTCAATGATATTGACTGGACTACATTCTGTGATAGTCTGAAGCAGCACACATATTATTTTGACGTTTTATTTAATAACTGCTGCTGAAATACTGAAACACTGCAGACACCACATGGTATTTTTCGATGTGGACCTTTAATACCATCTGTGGACCTTCAATACCAAATCTAATCTAATTTAATACAACAGTGATGGCTCATATGGTGATTTATGGTGTAGTAGGGGTGGGCGATATTGCCCTAAAATAATATCACGATATTTCATGCTGTTGAGTTTTTGAAAATGTTCCAGTGTCTTCCATATGAAATTCTGGGTTTGATCCCCCCTTAGCCAAAATATGGGCCAATGCTTACTTGTAATATAGACCAATGGCTGCTTGTAAAGTAGACAAATGTTTGCTTGTAAGCAGGCTAATAAGATTTGCAGAGTATGCCATTGCTTGTTAGTAAAACTGACCAGTGCTTCCTTGTAAAGTGGGCTAGTACTTGCTTGTAAAACATTCTAAAAAGCCATGAAGTGTGCCATTGTTTGCTTGTAAAACTGGCTAATGCTTCCTTGTAAAGTTGGCTTATGTTTGCTTGTAAAGCATTCTTCCAAGCCATGAAGCAAATGTCAATGCTTGCTTATAAAACTGATAAAACTGACCAATGCTTCCTTGTAAAGTGGGCTAGTGCTTGCTTGTTAAGCATTCTAACAAGCCATGAAGAGTAGACACTGATGGCTTGTAAAGAAGGCCAATGATTACGTGTAAAGTGGGCCAATGTTTGCTTGTAAAGCATTCTAAAAAGCCACGAAGAGTGGGCCATTGCTGGCTTATAAAACTGACCAATGCTTCCTTGTGAAGTGGGCTAGTGCTTGCTTGCTAAGCATTCTTACAAGCCATGAAGATTAGACCACTGTTTGCTTGTAAAGAAGGCCAATTCTTACTTGTAAAGTGGGCCAATGTTTGCTTGTAAAGCATTCTAACAAGCCATGAAGAGTCGGCCATTGTTTTCATGTGGGCCAATCTTTGCCTGCTTGTAAAGTAGGCTAATGGCAAACCATTAAAAATAAGCCAACAAATGACTACTTGTACACCAGTGTTTTAGACCAGTCACTCTTTGTAAAGTAGACCAACGACTGTAAAACCAATGTTAATCTCCTTATCAGTCTTGCTATGCTTTCACTCCTGGAGTCATTCAGCATAATTATGTGCAGGCTTGGGTTTGATTGAGTACATTGAGGTTTATTCAAGTTTACTTTTGGTATCATTCTTTTAAACAGTGTAAATGTGGCTTAGACATGGTTAAATCGCAAGATGTTCTGGATAAGAAAGTCTGGATAAGCTAAATGTCGTAAACACGAAATAATTGCACATTCTTGAACAGTGTTTGGTGTGTTTGTGTGTGGTAGGGCGTGTAAAGTCCCAACAGTCAGATCCAAATGGAACAGATTTGTAAGACCGCGTTCCAAAACACACACACACGAGTGGGAAAAAACGCATGGCTGCGCCCGTCTTCACTTCTCCCACACTGAAGAACTTCACAACAAGCCTCCAAACCCAGCGGCACTGAAGGGTGTGAGGTGTCACACAGCTGTGAGCTCACTACAGCACCTGCCTGGAGGAGGAGAAGAAGAAGAGAGGGAGGAGAGGACCAGGGAAGAGAAGGCCGAGGAAGAAAAGTCAAGTAAAGCATTTACATTGGTTTCTTCAGGGTGGAGACGAGAGGAGAGATGAGAAAACAGAAATGACTTCAGCTCAGAGAGCGTGGGGGTTGTTGGGGGGGGGGGGGGTAGGATGCGTGCCGCTCGCTGAGAGAATGCTCTGTTTCTAATTTACACTTCAGAACACCACAGCCCAGAGTGAGGTCACCATGAATCAAGAACAACAATAAAATAAGGAACAGAAAGAAAGAACAACTCAGAGAGAGAAATGACGTGAGAGAGAGAGAGAGAGAGAATACAACTAGCTAAAGAACCTAAAGAGAGGCATGCGTGTCTGCTGTAAACTGAAGTAAACAGTGCGGCCGATCAAAAACCAAAATCAAATGTCCAAAAAACAACATGTTCCAACAACAAAGCAGAGCTTTGACATCACTGACGTCTTTAATAAGTTTAGCCACTTACAATTCAACTCATGCTCGAGGTCATGTCTCCTCCTCAAGTACTGTACAACAACGTGACCAGCCAATCAGATTACAGATGCAAAACTGCAAAACATGTGTTTACTTGCGGTTTAGATAAATAACAAGAGAAACACTGGAGAGAGAAAAGAGTGAGAGAGAGTCCAGAGTGACCAGTGAGACCAGAGATCCAGATCCATGTCCAGATCAGAGAGAGACTAGAATGTTCAGAGAAAGACCAAAAAGTCCTGAGAAATCAGAAAAAGAGAGACCAAAGAGAGACCAGAGAGAAATCAGAGAGTCTATAGAGAGACCAATAAGAGACATGAATGTTCAGAGAAAGACCAAAGAGTCCAAAGATAGACCAAATAGTCTCACAAGATAGGGGAAAGAACAAAAAGTCCAGAAAGGTCAAAGAGAGACCAAAATGTCCAGAGAAGGACCACAGAATGTCCAGAAAGATATACCAGAGAAAAAAAGAAATACCAGAAGACAGAGATAGTGAGGGAGAGACAGACAGAGAAAGAGAGAGAGACCAGGATGCCCAGAAAAAGACCAAAAAGTCCTGAGAAGTCAAAGAGAGAGACCAGAGAGTCTATAGAAAGACCAAAGAGCGACATGAATATGCAAATATAGAACAAAGAGTCCAGAGAAAGAAGAGAAAGACGAAAAAGTCTCGCAAGGTCAGGGAGATAACAAAGGGTCCAGAGTGATCTGAGAGTGACATAAATGACCAAAAGACCAAAGAAACCAAAAAGTCTCAAGAGATCAAGGAGAGAATACAGAGTACAGAGAGATCAAAGAGAGACCAAAGAGAGACCAGAATGTCCAGAGAATGACCAAAAAGTCTCATGAGATCAGGCAGACAACAAACAGTCCAGAGAAATCAAAAACAGACCAACAAGAGACATGAATGTCCTAAGAAAGACCAAAGAGTGCTGAGAAATCAGAGAGAGAGACCAAAGAGAGACCATAGATCAGGGGTGTCCAAACTTTTTTTGTTGGGGGCCAGAAGTAGAAATATATTTGAAGTCACGGGTCACAGACTCTGTAATAAAACGAATAATGAAATATACCACTTTAAATAATACATTCTCCTGATTACTTTCATTTACACACCATTTTACTTGACTTATCTATCTTTGACAGTGTTGTGTAAATTAAGATTTTTCAAATTGATGTTTAATTTCATGATGTCTCTTAATATTAAACTCCTTAATTACGGAAACTTTAGAGTCTTTGGTCCGTTTTTCTGCGCTACAACTGAACACTCTCTCCGCTTTTAGACTCTTTGGTCCGTTTCTGACACCTAGCGTTCAAACTTTGAATCTCACATTATAAAAACCTGCGTAACAGCGGGCCAACTTTCATTCTGTTTCTAAAATTCCTCGCGGGCCGCTCTAAAAAAAGGAAACGGGCCGCAAATGGCCCGCGGGCCGTAGTTTGGACACCCCTGCCATAGAGTCTATAGAAAGACTTAGGAGAGACCAGAACGTCCAGAGAAGGACCAAAGAGTCCAGAGAGAGACCAAACAGTCTTACGAGATCAGGGAGAGAACAGAGAGATCTGAGAGAGATCCAGGATGTTCAGAGAAAGGCCATAGAGTCCAGAGAGAGACCATATAGTGTCCAGAAAGGTCAAAGAAAGATAAATATCAGACACTGAAACAGAGAATGTAGAAGACAGAAAGAGTGAAGGAGAGAGGAGAGCAAGAGAAAGAGAGAGAGAGAGAGTGAGAGAGAGAGAGAGAGAGAGAGAGAGAGAGAAATAGTGGTTTGTGTTGGAAAGGGAATATGAGGGTCAGACAGAGTTATGATCCGCACTGTAAACTAACACACAAATACACCTTTAATTCATCAACCCTGTCCTTGAGGGCGCACACACACACACACACACACACACACGCGCGCACACACACACACACACACCAAGAGAGAGAGAGACACAAACCACACTTTCAACCACCAGCATGTGTGCACACACACACACACTATAAAACTACTCCTACCTCCAAATTATGGTGCAAAGCCACACACACACATGCACACACACACACACACACACGTAAACATACAGAAACCACTGGTTCCACTCTGGTTAAGCACAGACAGCCCCACACACACTTCATAATGCCACCCAAACCGCAACTCACAGAGGCCCGGACCACCGTAAACACTGACCCGAGTGACCCATAGAAACACCTGACCCGTGACCGACACATGTTTGCTGCATGTGCATGTGTATGTGTGTGTGTGTGTGTGTGTTTGTGTGTTAAACAGAGAACAGCTTCCACAAGCAGCTGCAGCAGAGGTTTCAGTCAGATGTTCACAACAATGTGGGAAGGGTCACCCAATCACATACCGAGCTGGAATTTGACCTCCACCCTACACCAAGTAAGGCAGTGAGCACACATGCCTGGAGCAGTGGGCAACAGTTAGGTGGGGGCCTTGCTCAAGGGCCCTTCAGTCGTGCCCTGTCGATTCAGGGGATCAAACTGGTGACCTCCTGGTCATAAAGTCACTTCTCTCACCTTCAGGCCATGGTTGTCCAAACTGGAACCGGGTGAGTCACGGGTGGGACCATTTTTTGTGGACTAGGATTGAGTGTAATATAATGTATAAAGTGTGTAAAGACTAAAGAGGTGTTGCTAAGCTTTTATCCAACACTCCCAATACTCAATACACAAACACCAACGTATAACGTACTACTAACCATAAAAAAAAGCCTGTACACTCACATGCCAAAAGTCACGGGAGAGGAACTAGCTCTTGCCATTCAGCTTCATGACTTTTGCCATGTCCCATGGCTCATTGACCTGCAGGATGTGCATGTGAGGCCTTCTGCCAGGGTCAGTTACATCTCTTATCTCTGGTCTTTCTCTCTACCACTCTCTGGTCTCTCTCGTTGTGTATCCCCCTCTTGTTCTGGTTTCTCATTTCTCTCACTCTCTCTTTCTGGATTCTCTTTGGTCCCCCCCCCCTTCCCGATGTCTCTAGACTCTTTGGTTTCTCTCTGGACTCTTACTACTTTCTCTGGACATTCTGGTCTCTCCTTGGTCTCTCTCTGGATTCTCTTTGGTCTCCCCCTGATTGTTCTAGATACTTTGGTCTCCCTTTAGATTATTACGTCTTTCTCTGGGTTCTCTTTGGTCTCCCCCTGATCTCTTTTTGGACTCTTTCGTCTTTCTCTGGACATTCTGGTCTCTCTTTGGTCTCTCTCTGCATTCTCTTTGGTCTCCCCTGATCTCTCTAGACTCTTTGGTCTCCCTTTGCACTCTTTTATCTCTCTCTGAACATTCTGGTTTCTCTTTGGTCTCTCTGATCTCTCTAGTCTCCCGCGTGAACTTTCTATGCTCTTTGGTCTTTCTCTAGACATTCTAGTCTCTCTTTCGTCTTTTTATGCTTCATTAGTATCGTATTGTTTCATTAATATCTTATTGTATCATTACGTTTTATTGAAACATAGGTGCTCTAACCTAAGACTCTTTCAGCAATTTGATTCAATTCAGTGGTCCTATTTTATTGAATAGTGTCTAAGGTATAATAGAGAACTGTCTTGCGATACATATTGAGTATCCCAGAATCACTGTATAGGTGATAACATCATTACAGGTTTCACGAGTCAAATTTTAGACATCTTAACTGAAATTCTCAGTGAAATTCTAGGCCCGAGATCTTCCTTTTTAGCACCAATCTCAGCTTGTGTCAAATTGCAAACGCGACCTTACTCAACCTCCCAAGACAACACCTCACAAAGTATACAGGTGTGGACGTTCCAGAGTCAGTCATCCCCTGAGGTAACACTTCAAGATCAATTTGCATATTGCTATCCCATCACTTGCAGTGTAGTACTTATGTTGTTGCTGTCAGGAACAATAACGACCAATGTAACCAATTTAACATAATCACATGTTGGTGGTTTCTGGCATTTGTGTCGTCAGTGTTGATGAGCTGGTTGATGAATGTGCCACAGTCAGAGCTTTTATAAGCGTAGTTACTGTGTTTATCAAATGCTGTGCTGCATGCTCAGCTACTTTACTGCTGCAAACACACAGCGTTCATCTGTTTCCAGTCATTAAATCCCCCTTAATGATCCTCCACACGTTTCACTCCAAACTGCAGAGAGCATCGCTGCTCACTCACACTCCTGCTTTACGAGAACGCGTGAGGAGAGGCGCTGGTTTATTCCCTCATAACAAGTTAATACTAAGAGTAAATCTACTCGGCTGTTCTGGGTGGGCCGCGGGTTAAAGTGGGTGGGCCTGTTCTCCCGGAACTGGTAATGAGTGTTTTACAAGTCACAATCTATTTACTTATACAAAGATAAAGAGAGAGAGAGAGAGAGAGAGAGAGAGAAAGAGAGTGAAGAAAAGAGTCAAGAAAGAAAGCAGTGTGGAGAGGCACAGAAAGAGGAAGAAAAAGAAGGAGCGATGAGACAAGAATGAGAAAAACAAGAATGAGAGAGAACGAAAGAGTGAGGAAAGAGACAAAGAAAAGTGAAAGTGATAAACTGAGGACAGGACTAAAAGAGAGAATGAGATAAGAGAAAAAAAGTAAGAAGAGAGACAGAAAAAAGAGTGAGACCAAGAGTGAGTAGAGAGAAAAAGATATGAGAGAAGGCAGAGAGACTGAAAAAAGAGTGAGGAGAGATAGATAAAAAAAAAGAGACAAGGATTGTAAGAGACAAAATTTTAAGAGAGGGACAGATAAAAGAGAAAGAAAGAGGGATTGACAGAAAAACAAGAAAATGCAAAAAGAGAGTCATAAAGAGAAAAGAAAGGGAGAAGGTGAGAGAAATGGTAAGGAGACATAAAGAGTGTGTCTAATCGAAGGTACAAAAACAAAGTGAGGAGAGAGAGACAAAGAAAGAGTGAGACAGTTAGAAAGAGTGAGAAAAGAAAACTTACTAGTGTTGCTTAACGTGCCTTATAATCCGGTGCCCCCAGAGACTGTAAAAAAAGATGGACGCTGTGTCGCCGTTCCCATGCATTCAATGAAAATGAAGCCAAAATCTTCCGCCATGTTGGCGATCCTGATACCTGAGTCTGCGCAGTAGTGACCAGAGGAGGGAGAAAGACTGTGGAGAGCAGCCTACTCATTTAAATAACCCCGCCCCTGAGGGCTGCCTCGAGGTCACAGACTGCAGAGCGGGGCGGAGCAGAGCTGACGGTCTGTTATTGGTCCCGCCCATAACCAGCCCTTTAACAGTAACCGCACCTTTTTTGAATAGAGCTGAATAACGTTTTAAAAAACGAATTCTGTGGGGATATAAAAAATTGACAATATAAGCAGAGGTTATACTACCTGCTGCATTTAAATAAAGGAGGTAGAATTACAGTATATTAGAAAAAAAACGTCATTAAAAGTTGTCTGTTTTGCCATTGAAACCTATGGGGATGGGTGGAGTTACACGGCTTTCTGAAACCGAACAGCAGGGGGCGCCCGACCTGTGGTGGCTTCACTTTTGAGAGACGATGCTCTGTCCAGCTATATACAGTCTATGGGTGCCTATTATTTACAGTGTGAAAAAAGACCTGATGGGCTTAAAACACCTGTTATATTTTTTTTATATATAAATTTAAAAAACGCATTAAATCATCACATTAGTGTTTTCTTGCTGAATACATGTTTTATTATGTTTTGAATAATGATACGTTTTTTTTTTGCGTGTTCAGTCCTTTACTTTGAAGTTTGTACTGAAGAAATGCAGACTTGTACCTATCAGCACAGAATGTAAACGCAGTTTATTATATATTGTTATATACATTATATAATGACATATTAATAGCAGAACAAAACCACTAACCCAATTTCAGTCCTTTTAGGGTTAAACTGATCTCTAGGAGATACAACATAAAGATGTTATGTAAAGTGTGTGTGTGTGTGTGTGTGTGTGTGTGTTTGCGTGAGTTACCGTGCTCCCTCTCTTTTATCTTTCAGAGAAACACAGCCAGAGCCTCGTCACTGTCTCCCTGTCTGCTCTGCATCTTTCTTCTGCACAAAGACGGCTTTTGTGGAAAGGTGGTCAGGTGTGCATGAGCAAGGGCTCACACACACACACACACACACACACACACGCAAACACAGACAGACAGACAGACAGAGGCCTAAAGGAGATTAAATATCGGCTCGGTGCCGGTGTCTTGGATGCGAGTGCCACCACACACAAAGCTGCTAATTACAGCTATTGTCTGTACGGGAGGGGGCGTGGCTTAAGAGATAGCTCTTCTTCAGAAAGTTCTATCCTTCCGCCGAGTGCTGACTCTCTAGAAGCTGGGTGTCCTGTTTTGTCTGCCCTGATCTGCTCCAAAAAAGACAAATCACACCAAGAACAAAGACCGCAGAGAGAGAAAGAAAGAGAGAGAGAGAGAAATAGAGAGATAGAGAGACAACCTGAGCAGAAGATAAAAAGAAACATCCTTTTCATCTGTATTGAACCTTAATCTTCCTTATCTCCTGTAGTCTGAGGCTGGGGAAGCTAGACATGCATACGCAGGCTGTTTTTATACAATGTGTGGGAAGTTAGGTGAATAGTGGTATGTCTTATTATAAATGATCTGCCTTTAGATCCCTTTACTTGAGATACTATGATTTTATGATAACATATGAATATGGTTTATATATTTATAACCATGCAAATTAGCTCCACACTGCAGACACTAAATACTCTAAAACTCTTTCACATTTACAGTCTGAGAACTCTTCTCAGTGCTGGCAGCTTGACAATAATGTACATTAATGGTTCCTTAAAGACACTGATGGGTGTGGTGGTCTGGAAGCAAGGCGTGTTCAGGTAAATTTCTCTTGGTGGCGGAAAATACAGGTGCGCCACTGACTGATTAAAACCCTGACCACAGTCAACAGTTGGCTACCCAATTCTATCTTAACCAATCTTCGCAGTGTGAACTCGCAGGTCAGAATTAGAATTTGCTGAGACGTGCAACAGCACCACACTGTTAGGATATCAACGCGCCAGAGCCAAAGTCAGAGCTCACCTGGCTCTTAAAGGGAATGACGACTGGCACACTGATTTCACGTTATGCCCAAAGCACACCCATGGTTAATTAAGAGAATTAGTTCATGCCTTTTTTTTTTGTCGTGTTTCGAGCCACGCAACGCATATTTTTTGCATCTTCTTGATACCAAAGACACAGTGGCACGCCCTAAATCCAACTGCGCGATGCGCAATCGATGTCTCGCATATGAATCACCAATATAGGGCCAAAAGACTTTGTTGTATTTCCATCATTCCATTCAATATCACGATGGGGCACATGTGCAATAGTCACATTGCAGGACGTGCGATGTCATATAAGGCAATTAACTCAAACACGTCATGATGCAGAGAAGGAGATACACAGCGCTGTCTCTGTGTCTCTGTAGGAGACAGGCTGCTGCTGCCTGTGCGAGAACCGTGAGGGGAGGACAGGAGTAAACACCGCATGGTAATCGCATGGCCTCCATCCACATGGTTGGGCACGTGCTTGTAAATGTGGGCACGTGTCGAAAGCTGTGCACCTCAGTCCAGCACAGTTTTGCGGTGCAGATATTTCCAGTTACAGCTGAATTCACACTTTTAATCACAGATAAACGCTTTACCTTTACCTTTTAAAATGGCATTTCAATGCCTGCTTAAAGGGGAGATTACTGTTGTTTTGCTGTTGTTTTTCTCGGGGTTTGATTGCTCGACGCTGACTCAGCTCTTGATCGGTCTGGACGTGGGTGCGGGGCGGGGCTGGTGATGTCATGGGCCCTGCATTGTTTAATATCGCAATACATATCATTGAAATAAGAACATTTGCATGGTACATTTTTTCCAATATCCTGCAGCCCTAATTCAATATGCTCACTATAATCTCACACATCCTAAAATACACCACCTTCACCAGCAGAACCAGCAGCACCAGCAGCACCAGCAGCAGACCTGCCGACTGTTGTTGTTGTAGCTGCGGCCGAGTCCAGACACGTCTGCTCAGGCTGCCGGCATGCTTCACACCGGTGTGCAGTGTGTGTGTGTGTATATATATATATATATGTGTGTATATGTATGTGATTGACTGTGTCTTTAGGCCAGTCTACATCTGAGCTAGTTATACCACTAAATATAGTACAGTAATAATCAACAGCCTCAAGAAAAAACTGTTGAAAGAAAGAATAGAAGAGTAGAAAGAAAGAAAGAAAAGAGAAAGAAAGAATAAACGGAAAAGGGAAGGAAGAGCAGAGAAAGAACAAACAGGAAGAAGGAAGGCCAGCCAACCTGACTCAAAGCAAACTTCTCCTAGTATGCTGCTATGTTTTTTTGAGACTAGAGAACAACAGAGCAGAGTGTGAAGGTTCAATTAGCAGGGTAAGAGCACAGTTTTGCTCAAAATATTGCAATGCACACAGCATTATGGGTGACAAACCAGAGTTCAAAAGAGGACAAATTGTTGGTGCACGTCTTGCTGGTGCATCTGTGACCAAGACAGCAAGTCTTTGTGATGTATCAAGAGCCACGGTATCCAGGGTAATGTCAGCATACCACCAAGAAGAACGAACCACATCCAACAGGATTAACTGTGGACGCTGTAAGAGGAAGCTGTCTGAAAGGGATGTTCGGGTGCTAACCCGGATTGTATCCAAAACACATTAAACAACCACGGCTGAACAAATCACGGCAGAATTCAACGTGCACCTCAACTCTCCTGTTTCCACCAGAACTGTCCGTCACCACAATAAATTATTGTGCTCTAAAACCAGGTGTTTCATTTTCATTGTCCAACCGCTGTAAATAAAAGACCACTAGAGCGGAGGCGGTCCCATTTTTTTAGGCTCACGTCAGTCGATGACCCCAGTGTGATAATTATAACCGTCAGTGCGGCTCTCCAGCACCTCCGTCGTGATGATTACAGTAATCCTGTAATTTGTTGAAGCTGTGAGAGGAGATGCTGCAGCTTCCTCTGCTGCACCATCCATGAGAAAGACACAATCCCCTCCAGGGCCGCAAGCAGCGACCCCTGACCCATCACGAGATCGATATCACCAATCACCAAGCGGCCCACACACACACACACACCAGCCTGAGGCAGCGTCCTCGTTCAGACCCGTTTTTCCATACATGGGGTGGAATAGCAGGCTCCAGCAGCAGCAGCAGGATCTGGATCCAGTCAAATGGATATTAGCCTTGTGTTTTTGTGTGTGTGCACTTTTGTATTACTACCTTTGTGAGGACCAAACGGCCCAAATCCTCACAACAACAGTAAAAACAGACAAAATTTTCTAAATAATTGTTCAAATTGAAGATACATACCTTAAGTTTAAGTTTAAATTTAGGTTTAGATTTAAGTTTAGGTTAAGTTTAAGGCAGATGTGTCCAAACATTTCTAAAAGGCTGCAGATTAGAACATATAGAACACACAAGGACCGCTACTACTGTGGTAAAAATATTATTATATTTTATAATAAACTATTAAAAATGTTCCACTCAAAATATATATATAAAAAAAAAAAAAATGTTCAGGATAAATAATATGTATTATTAGTTTATGTCATGTCAGTATTAATTATCCCTGGATTTTTTTGGCCTCCCCTCACTTAATGAGAACATATTATGCAAAACTCACTTTTTGCAAGCTTTTGTATTTCCACATATATTTCTTAACTGCCCCAATAAACATTTAAAGTGTCATACAAATCCATCCATCTGTTTTCTGTGAATCAGCTAAAAGAGTTTGGTGTCGGAATCGTAAGTTTTTGTAATGTCACAATGGGGAAACATGCATAAAACCACCCTGGCACCATCCCTCACTCGTCAACCCCACCAGCCCCACCCAATTGCCCCACCCAAATGATCAGTCGAAGAAACACTGTTTCGATAATTTTGGTTAAGAACCTCAGACAGTACACATCAGGATTAGCCAGCAGACTTCGTCTGAAGGGGGAATCTGTACCTACTATCTGTAATAATCGGTTTTGTGCTACTATTACAGTTGGTTTGTGTAAAACACTCAAGAGCTAAGTTTAAGGTTAGTATGGTTGTAGGTAGGTGTAGCATTACACACATCAGAAGTGGTCCTCAAATATGTCTGTCTGTCTGTCTGTGTGTGTGTGTGTGTGTGTGTGTGTATGCTCCTGCATGTGTGCTGGAGGGGACTATTCAAAGGGCAAGTAAGAGCACATGTGTAAACCGCTAAATGAAATAATGATACGACTCATTAATGAAAGCACATGGGAATTCATGTGGGAACCTGTTAGTACTTTGTTGCAGTTCCACCCCACATTCAGTGCTGGCCAAAACACAAAGATACATTAGCATTAACATCAGACACAGCATACTGGTATGTATGAATGAATGTGAGTACTGGTCTGTTATTGGTTGAAAAGCTAAGTCTGATTGATGTTAGTGTTGTAGAGATGGAAATATTGTCTGGATATTGATTATTATCATGTGATCTCATTGCATTGCTTAATGGAAAATACAATATGTGGTGTAAACATTTGAAAAATATATTGTTATATTATGAAATGTATTATTTCTACTATATTCAATGGTATTGAAAACAGTTTATCCTGCTTTTGTTGGAGTAACTGTCTCTACTGCCCAGGGAGAGAGTTCCGAAAGATTTTGAAAAAGCATTGCTGTGAGGATTTGATTGCATGTGGTGAGAATGGCCCTATCAGTATCATTCCAGAGAACACAGTCATACAGGTTGCCAGATTGACACAAAGTGGCAAGCGCTGATTAATCTTACGCTGTGGCTGATAAGTGAACATATACCTGCAATGTCTAAAATGCACATCTCTACTATGCTAATGGTGGTGATAAATTGCCCAGCTATGATTATCAACCTCACTGAAGCCCAGTGATTACCTGTTCAGCTGAAAAAATTGTTTCCATGTCTTTAACTGTTTGCCCCTGCTGACGTCCAAACATCTGCATCTCACCACTTTCAGAGGTACACTGCTGCTGTGGAGCTCAGCTTTTCCTTGTGCCCTGCTTCTAAACCCATACATCACCCAGAGCCTTTCCCAAACTACCCCTCCCATTTTTTTTAGCCTTTTTCAATTTTGAGCTTGAGGCTGGAGTCAGCAAAAATCTAGTAAATCTAGGGGGTTTTGTGACCCTTTAAATGTGTTGTCCTGAAGAATAAGCATTAGCAAGCGTTAGCATAGCCTCTACAACATGCTGCCATGCAGGCCGGCTAGAGCGGAGACGCCCACAGCACCGACGTGCTGCAACAGGTTCTAGACTCTCCGTCTCACCCAGCAGCTTTCACTGCCAAGTGAATGGAAACACAAACTTCAGTTCCACAAAGAGACACCTTGACAAACTCACGTGCACCCAACCTGCACACACACACACACACACACACACACACACGCATGTGCCATGCACTTCAGCACCGCGCGGCTGGGCCCTCTGTTGGGACATCTTCTGTCTGTAATTGCATTCCACGGTAGAAAGGAGAAGAAAGGTTGAGAGGAAAGAGAGCAGAGATAAGCTGAAGGAGACGGTGCTTACAGCCCTCTCTCTGATCACTCAGTCAGATAGAGGAGAGGGCCTCTCTCTCGCTCTCTCTCTCTTTCTTTCTCTCTCTCTCTCTCTCTCTCTTTCTTTCTCTCTCTCTTTCTCTTTCCAACTCAGTAAGGGACCTCTCCTCTTACCATATGATATGACAAACATGCAAAAACTTTTACAGCTGCACTGCTTGGTTTGAAGTGGCAAAAAGTTATCCAAAAGCAGTGTATAAGACTGGTGGAGGAGGAGAACATGCCAAGATGCATGAAAACTGTGGTAAAAAACAAGGTTATTCCACCAAATATTAATTTCCGAACTCTTAAAACTTTATGAACATGAACTTGTTATACTTGCATTTTTTTATATATGCAAATAAATGCTCTAAATGACAATATTTTTATTTGAAATTCGGGAAAAAAGGTGTTCGTAGTTTATAGAAAGTTTATAGAAACAAAGTATTCATTTTACTCCTCAAACATATACCTATAAATAGCAAAATCAGAAACTGAAATGGTCTCTTTCTAATAATGTTTTTTTTCCAGAGCGGTATATATTTAATGTACAGTACCAGTAAAAAGTTTGGACGCCTTTTCTCATTGCACAATGTTATTATTGTGTTTTTTGTGTCCCATGACTTTTGACATGCACCATGTATGTGGATATCTGCCACAGTCGCTTGTCAGTTTGCATGAACAGCACGCTCAACCTCACTCACTAGATAACACCTCACAACATATACAGGTGTGGGCATTCCCAAGCCGTCCCTTGAGGTCTAAGCTTTTGTACTTAATGGCCTTTTTTTCCCCATTTTACATTTATTTTATTTTTATACTTTAAGTAGTTTTGAAACCATTTCTTTTACATTTTTACTTAAAGAGTAAAAAAGCTTGAGCTGATACTTCTTAAACTTCTACAGAAGTATTTTTAAACCGTAGTATCTATACATCTACCTCCTACTCCTAAAGCTAAAACTATGATACATCTAGCAGCCCTAATGTATTTGTATTGCTATTATTTGTTAAAGTAATAAACTGACAGATTGCTGATTTATACTGATCAAAATTAAATCAAACATAAAACACCCACAAAAAAACAGGGTAACACTTTATTTTAAGCAGCACAAATTAAGCGCTTATTATGTCTTATTATTTGCTTAATAAAGCCTTAATTAGACATTTGTAAATTGTTTATTGACTACTTATTAGGCTTTATTCTGTGCTTAATTTGGGTTCTGTTATGTGGAAATGATTATTAATAATGGCTGTATTAGTTCTTATAGTGCACAATAAACAGTTCAACTTCTGTACATGGAAAGTCAACGCACAGTTTTTTTTCTGTCTATAATTAGTGATGAACAGAACGTCACTTTAGAATATGTATTTACACACACTTCTTGGTGTGTTAGTGACTTATTAAGCTCTTATTAGCTATATTGTGATGGAGATTAATTATCAAATGCTTATTTTGTGATTTTTACTGTCTAATTAGTGATGAACAGAACCTCACTTTAGAATATGGTACACTTCTTGATCTATAAGTGACTTATTAAGCCCTTATTAACTCAATAAACTCCAGCACAGCCATAACCTTGCCAAACTCACATAGATCAAACTGCTGCCAATTAAACACTAATAACATGTAGAATTAGCTAATTGTTAATAACCTGTTTAACAGGGTGCTAACATAACTGTTTATTGTGCACTATAAGAACTAATACAGCCATTATTAATCATTTCCACATAACAGACCCCTAATTAAGTACCAATAACGCTTACACAGAATAAAGCCTAATAAGTAGTAAATAAATAATTTACAAATGTCTAATTGAGGCTTTATTAGGCAAATAATAATAAGACACTAATAAGTGCCTTATTTGTGTTCCTTAAAATAAAGTGTTACCGTTTTTATATTTACCAATATATAGACATAAATTGTCCATGCATAAATTGTCATATATTAAACAATATATGTCCTTTTTTCCATATATGAAAACTTATTATTTAATAAATTGCACTATATTTTCCAATATATTGCCATTTATTATTGTTTCATATTAGTTACATAGCACCAGAAAGTAAACAAATATACCAAATAATTCCTAAATATATTAAATTGTTCCAAATATATCAAATTATTCCCAAATATTCGAAATTATTCCTAAAAATATAGAATTATTAAGATATATCAAATTATTCCCAAGAATACACGCCGTTTATTCTGAACTATAAGAACTAATACAGCCATTATTAATCATTTCCACATAACAGACCACTAATTAAGCACCAATAACACTTACACAGGATAAGCCTAATAAGTAGTGAATAAATCATTTATAAATGTCTAATTTTGGCTTTATTAAGCAAATAATAAGACATTAATAAGTGCCTAATTTGTGTTCCTTAAAATAAAGTGTTACCAAATAAAGTGTTGCCAAACACAGACAATAGAAGTGTGTAGGATATCAGTATAGCAGCAGTTCCTCCTCTGGTGACTCTCCTTGACGACTCGGCTTCCTACGCACACTCAACTGCGGTCCACTCACCTCCTACAGCGGCTGGGTTTTTCCTCTCCTCGTGTTTCCCACGAGCTCTCAGTGCTCTTTAAATCTGATGATTGGGTTGCCTTGACATCACCTGAACTTCCTCAACTCCTCAACGCGCGGAAGACTTGCACTTGCCTTGCGCACTCGTCTTGTTGCCAAAACAGCAGCTAAACTTTAGAGCATGACATGAACATCTGAGCTATTCTTGGCTTGACTGGCAGTGTGTTGAGAAGATCCGATTACAAGGAGAAATGCTTAATTTGCCGCCTAACCCAGAGTTCACACTGGTGGGCAGCTAGTTGCTTATGTTGCCCATGGTTTGTCACTTGTTGGAGTGTATCGGCTAACTGGATAAAGCATGTTCCAGGCCTAAAGTTGGGACCAAAAGTTCTGAGAGCAAGAGATGTGGACATCTACGGCTGGTCCAAAGAATTTGTTGGGTGAAAAACTGCTCACATAGTAAATTAAATTAACGAGCATTAATGAAATGCTGAATAATGTGAATGCAAGGTACCTTGGCTTTAACAGAGACGTTTCAAACAGAGCACTTAACTCCAGGTTCAGTGGAAGTTAAATGTCTTGCTCTTGTGATAAGATTAAATGTCTTATTCAATGTCTTATAACCTTATTATAAGGCGCACTAACAATAAATGTCTATTTTCTGGTCTATTTTTGTACATAAAGTGCATTTTAAGCTACAATAGTAAAAAACAAGGGTGTCGCCATGTTCCCTTCTTATGGGAAAGCCGGGGGATACGCCCCGTAAACAAAACTGTAATTCTTTAAAAAAAAAAAACATTTTCTTTCAAAGTCAAACGAGCGCTGGATGCTAATCTATACAGATTTTACTCCTGAATACTTGTGTTTATTTGGGTGAGTAAAGCGCTTCCGTTTACTTACAGTAAGCTTAGATTTCCACTGTTTTAGCACGGTTAGCAGCAGCATTAGCATTAGCATGCGCAGCTAACAGTAAATGCCACCCAAAAGTGCTAGACTGAGGAACCCTGAGTGTTACAGTAACTCAGGGCGATATCAGCTAGCGGTTCATCCTCCGTAGCTTGTTTTAACACAGTAAACACGCAGCCTTAAGTCCGATATACTCAGCTTAGAACTGCGAAAGATCTAGCACTTAGCGCGGTTAGCGGCTAATGCTAATACTGCTTCAGCCTTGGTGCTGGAGAAACTCCTCTGAAACTCCTGTATAACGCTGTACTTCAGCAGAGTGGCTTTACTGCTCCTTAATACCTGACTGGTAAAATACATACCACCTATAAGGCGCACTTACAATTTTTCGGGAAAATTTAAGAATTTTAAATATAGTGCAAAAAATGCGGTACTCACATCAGTTCTAATATTTGAATCTCTCGTACTCAGATCACTTCTTTAAACACTAAGCTCAAGAGGAACTCAAGATAAACTTTAGTTAGAAGGAGTAGTTATTCAGGGTTTCCAAGTTACTAAAGTTGCCACGCCAATCCCTGCTCTCTCACTTCCTTATCTCTCTGATTCACTCACTCATTCCTTCCCTTTATCCCTCTTTCCTCCCTCATTAAGTCGCACACTCACTCGCTTACTCATGTTGCTGTATTGTCTATCGTTGACCCTTTGATGTCTCACTAGCTTCCTCAGCTTCCAAACTCAACGTCCTCTGGTGATCTCTCTCTAGGCCACAGGGGCACGAACTTTACATATTTTGCATACTGTAGCCACGCTACAGCATGATACAACTTCTTCATTCGAACATGAGTGCACAACAGTGGAAAGTGAAAAACATCAGTGTGAACTATGCATCACATGAGTGCAGAGCTCCTGGGTGCAGATCTAATCCTCCTCACACACTAATCTCACCACAGCCTGCACCAGCTTAGGCTAAAAAACACTCCTTTTAACTCAACCTCATATCAAATGTCAGTGTTAATTCATTTTTCATTGATAATATCCTTGGAACATGTGACTTACGTGGTCCTGAAATAATCAAAATGTCAAATATTGCTGTATACAAGCTTACGTTTTTTTTTTAAACCATGGAAAAGTGGTAGATTAGCTGCTTTGGCAATAGCAGTAACCAACTTAGGATCTGAGCTTGGAGTAAATATCTTTTTCCACTATAAGGCACACTTAAAATCTTTTAATTTTCCCCGAAAATGGACAGTGAGCTTCATAATCCGGTGCGCTTTATGTATGAATTCTACCGGTCAGATTGTAAGGCGCAGTAAAGCCACTATGCTCAAGTAGAGCATTATAAAGAAGTTTTAGTAAAGTTTCCCCAGCACTAAGGCTGAAGCAGTATTAGCATTAGCCGCTAACCGCTGCGCAAGCTCTTTCGCCATTTAGAGGTGTGTATATCGAACTGTAGAATGCGCGTTTGCTGCGTTAAAACAAGCTCTGTGTTACCCTGGGTTACTGGAACACTCAGGGTTCCTCAGTATAGCGCTGTCGGGTGGCATTTACTAGTGATAAGTGCTGCTGCTATCTGCGCTGTTGAAAATCTAAGCTTGCTGTAAATAAACGGAAGCGCTTTACTAACCCAAATAAACAGTTTTCAGAAAATAAATCTGTTTATATTAACATTCAGAGCATGTTTTGTTATAAGTTGTTTTTTATAAGAATTACAGTTATGTTTACTTAGGCGTCTTATAATCTAGTGCGCCTTATGGTCTTAAGTTTAATAAGTTTAATACTCATCCTGTTGTATCTGATTCTTCCATATCATAATATGCATGCAACAAAAAAGCTCAGAATTAAATATAGCACTGAATTAATTGGATGCATCACAAACACAACAAACGCTTAGCACTTATGCTTAGCGTTGCAAACCACAGAAGGTTAGGCCTCAAACAGCGACTCACCAAGACCCTTCAGCCACAACCCTCTTAAACACAAACACAGCTTTACTAACATCTCGCTCTCTGCTGACGACGTGCAAGCAGCCTACCTGATTCCACTTGTTTAATCACTCGGTCAGTCTTCAAACAACTGGTGACACGTGTTTCACCTTGGTTTAAAATGAAAACCTGCAGCCACTCCAGGCACTTGTTGGAAAGATTGGACACTACTGATCTAGAGCCAGCTTGAGAAAAGGTACTATCCTTGACGTGGTTGGAGTGATTGACGTGATTTTGATTTTGGGTGACGTAAGTCAGGATCATGAAGAGGATCGAGTACAGGTGCATGCTCACACACACACACACACACACACACACACACTGCACAGGCCAGGTACAGTACATCCCTCTGTCTTCTTTTTTGGTCAGGCTTAATTAAGGCCTGTCTGCAGGGCATGTGTGTCGTGTGAGGGTCCTTACTAAACCAGGACAAAGCTAAGCACAATGCTGCCAACTACACACACACTCACACACACACTCACACACACACACACACACACACAAACCCCCCTCACACACACACAGACTCAAACACTGTCCAGCAAACAGAAAGCAGGATGGCGCGCCAGTGAGCGGGAGAGTGAGCGATCTTCTCGGTATGTCCGAGGGCCTCCCGAACAATCCGCCTTGTTGTTCTCTGTTGTTCTCCTGCGGCCAGCAGTGGCATTCAAACACACACACACACACACACACACACACAGCAGGCATCTCTGAGACAGCTTGGCACTCAAACCCTTGCTTGCTCCAACTCTGGGGACTTATTAAAAGTGGATCGGAATGCCACGGCATGAATACGCCATTCACAAGCTGTGCAAAATGCCAAGAAGACAAATGAACCGGATCCAGCTACTGTACGGGCCTTTTTCATTTCAGGGCACACTATTGTCATGCAAATCCGGAATAAACAAAAAAACTGGAATACAAAAAATAAAAAAGTTATTTGTCTGTTAAAAGCCCAGCTTGCTGGTAGTTTTGCTTCCTGGTGATCAATTGTTGAGATGTGTCACTGAATGTATAACTGGTGTCCCTTTTTCCGGGTGGGTGTTCAACTAGTGTTTAGTTAGTGTGTTCTCCTAAAAGAATACTGAGCTGTCCAATGACACTGAATTAGTGGAAGGTCCAGTGATGTTGGGTTGCAAATGCAGGTGTTTAAAAGGAAGGATGTGCTAGTCTTTACCCTAAAATCACTGGTGGCATCATGTTATGGTGTTTATATTGCTAGAGACCTACACATTTTTTGTCCATGGTTTGTATTCATAAATCATAAATTCCTGAAACTCTTGATTATCTGAAACAAAACCTGTACATCAAAGTTGAAACCAAATTCTAGAGAAGAATAGATGGTCTCTAGAAGTAAAAATTGGCCCAGTAAATGTTTTGCACACTGACATCTAAAATCATGGGACAATGATGTTTTGAAAATGAGTTATTGGCATATCCCATTGAAGCTAAGCAACGCAGAACTGATCTGTAAGATATGAATGTGGAGTTTCCTGCATATAATGTAGATGTGATTTCTACAAGAGTTGCTTGTTGCCACCCACTGCGCTGTCCACTATGAGTGGTAGTGCCTTCTATGACATAATCCCAGCACACACAGGTGGAACTTTGGAATGGAGTGATCCATCCATCTGTTTTCCACTATTAGGCCTCTATCAAACTTTGATAATTGACATTAATTTGCTGATCAGTGTTCAGTCTCACTCACAAAATAACACCTCACAACTTACATGGGCATGGGTATTCCCAAGTGTCCACTGAGGAAATACCAATATTTGAAATGTGTTAGGGTTCACAAGTGCAATACATGCAAACAGAACATTTGACCATTGAAATTACCAAGCTGCTACCAAAAACAAGGCTTTCTATTTATATTATGATTTAGAGCCATAAAAAGTGAGAAATCCTGCCAAAGCAAGCTGGGATGCTATAGAATCTGCTAAAAAAATATTAAGGCCACCAGCTGGTTCAACCACTTATTTTAAGGTCAAATCTTTTGACTCATGTCAAAGATTATATCGGCTCAACAGCTCAATGGCTATACATCACATAGCCTTGAGGAACCCCGGACCTCACTTTGAGATCCGTGGCTCCAACCAACCATTACATTTTGTAGTGTTCATACATTTTCACAGCTCCTGTAAACATGTTTTGCTGAATCAAGATCTGACAACCTATGAGGTCAATATCTGAGTCTGATCTGACCAGAAGTTCAAGTGACCAAGGCAAGAACAAGAAAAGCCCTGCAGTGTTGTGTTAAACGTGAACATGTTTGACACCTGCCCCAGTGACCCTTTTCTATCCTGACATCATCTGTCACAAGACAACAACAATTTTCCAATTCTCTCACTGGAAAGAAGAAAACTCCCCTTCCACTCTGAAATTCTTCCTTGTCATATGGGAACAATTCTGAAACTACCAAGGGACCCTGTCACCATCAGCAACAAGTGAGTCAGAGAACTGCTGACCGCCTCACGGGACAGCACTGAAAAAAAGAGCTTAGGAATCAGCCTGGCCTCAGAGGAGAATTCTCAGCAATGACACTTTCTGTCAAAACTAGAGACTTGGGAGTTTTCTCCTTACAGTTATCAGTGCTTGACAATGTTTGATCAGCTGCAGCAAGAGCTACATTTAGATGCTGTGATGACATTTTAGAACTGTTGGAAACTTCTGTACATATCTTAAGAGTTCCTATTGTGCTAAAGCTGGTAGGATGGCCTGGCCTGGCCATGCTGGATGCTGTTTTGAAGAAAGTAAAACGACTTCATCAGATTTTTCACCTGGTAGCTCTAAATATAGTTAATATAGTTAGCAAACAAATGAGAACAAGTCTTAGACTTAATATTTTATTTCTTAAGAGAAATAATACAATATTAGGCTACAGATCTGTAACAGCAAAAGGTGCTTAAAGCACCTTTAAGATTAGCAGATAATTTGAAGGTGAAATTAGACTCAGGTGTTTTTAACCAATAGGATGACAATCAGATGTGAGTAGGCAAAGGTGGGGCCCTGATTTATTTAAAGAACAGTCTGTTGGACCAAGCTGATGTGCAGGATTACCCAGAGCTTACTGGGTAACTTTGGCTACCAAACAATTTGTTGTTTTATTCTATAAACTATGGACAACACCTGTTCCAAATTCCAAACATAAATATTGTGATTTAGAGCATTTATTTGCAGAAAATGAGAAATGGCTGAAATAACAATAAAAGATGCAGAGCTTTCAGACCTCAAAGAATGCAAAGAAAACAAGTTTAAATTCATAAAGATTTAAAGAGTTTAGAAATCAATATTTGGTGGAATAACCCTGGTTTTTAATCACAGTTTTTATGCATCTTGGCATGTTCTCCTCCACCAGTCTTACACATTGCTTTTGGATAACTTTATGCATACTCCTGGTGCAAAAACTGAAGCAGTTCAGCTTGGTTTGATGGCTTGTTCTCATCCATCTTCAGCTTGATTTTTCAAATTTTTCAAATCAAAGAAACTTGTGATGTTTTTCCAAAGCTGTATGTAATATTGGATATCTCAATCAATAAATCGCAAAGTCCAATTTTGTTGTCTCATTTGTTTTATTTTGTGTCATTATGTTCTCCTTTTTTCTTTTAGAACCTGTGTGAAAATCTGATGAAGTTTTGGGTCAAATTAATGCAGATTCATAGAACATTCTACAGGGTTAACCAACTTTTGAGCACCACTGTACAACTTTTTTTTACTGAAGGCCTCGGAGAAAATATTAAAGAACTTTTAGTGAAGAATATTTTAACATGAGTGTCTATCAGGGTTGTTGAATTGAGGGACTGGTAAACACTCACATTTAACAGACCTGTTGGTCTGCCTGGACAGGTTGGGTTGGGCTTCACTACCATGCCCAACAATTACAGTCAAATTCAATCAATTAACCAGTCATCAGTCCACTGACTTCTCTCCTGTAGGAGATAGCATACACAGCTACTGCAGCTGGTATTCACCATTTTCTGCTTTCCATGTTTCAACAGAAAAGCTAGTTAACAAACAGAACTGAACTTCTAGCTAATCTTATCAGCTTATATAAGCTCCTCAGAAATTGGCTCAATGACTAAGGCGAACAACAAACTCTGGCATCCATTCACAGTCAGTCAGTGGAGCTCCATGTTCCCCAACTTCTTCCCTCCTGTTTTCCATTTTTCGCTGTTGCCATAGAGACATGAGAATTCCCGCTGCAACGCCAGCTCGCGGTCCTCACGAGCGCACTGATTTTACCTCAGAAAAACAACTCGTATTTAAAGTGATTTAAACCGGATTATTCCTGGGTGTTGTGAAGCGTTTATGTTCAATCACTTCCTACAAACAGAAAACGACTAATTTCCCACGAGTCTGGTTTGGCAAGAACTGTCAGAAAGTAAGGATAGCTAACTAACAGCTCCACTGCTAATATTTTATCATGAATTTCCTGCTAATGCTAATAATATCAAGTCGTTGGGTAACGCTAACCTTTTTTATGTGTTTAAAACAAGTAGGATTTTTTAAAAAGTTATTTTTTTTACCATCTATGTATCATTTAAAGTTGCTAATTAAGTTAATACCAACGAATAGTCAATTTATTAGTCATAAATATGTGGCTAATGCTAATAATATGCGTTAACCAACGATTCAATGTGTTAAAAACTGGTCTGTTTTTAGAGAAATATTTGTTTTTTAAAGGTTGTTTTTGCCCTTGAATAATCAATTAAAAATAGCTAAGTAAGTTAATACCAACAAATAGTCATTTTAATAGTAGCTAATTAATACAGAGCAAGAGTATACATAAAAGTAAGTAACGTTAATTTATAATACCAAGGATTAATACCATGTAAAAGTAGTTTTCACCCAGGAGGGGTTGTTTTTAAAAGCCTTAGTCAGAAAGAGTGGGTCTTAAAATTAGTTCTCACCATAAAAGAGTTAAAAGATAAACAAATAGCTAGTTAAGTCAGTTCTTTATAATAAAGAGTTAATTAAAAGTAGTTCATACCCATTAAAAAAGTACTTTGTTCTAAAAGTAATGTAGCTCTTACCTACAAAAAGTTGATTAAAAGTAGATAAGGTAGTTCTTATCTGCAGAAAGTTTGATTTTAAGGTTATTTCTTACACACATGTTGCCAAAATAGTTTTATTTGCAATTAGTCGATTATAAGCTAGTTCGTACCTAAGTACGTTAGAGTCATTTTTAAACAAAGTTCTTACCCACTAAGGGTTGGTTTATAAAATAAGTTAATTTAGTTCTTTCCACGCAAAAGTCTGTTTAAAATTAGTTCTTAAAATATTAAGAATTAACAAAAATTGGTTCTCACCCACAAATAGTCGATTAAAACATAAGTTAGCCCTTGCTTACGAATACTCGATTTAGGAAGCTAGGGGAAAGTAGCTAGGGTTATCTCTTATGCACGAATAGTCGATTATAATAGTAAGTTGGATCTTACCCACGAAGAGTCGAGTAAAAAAAATGAGTAAATTAAGTTAGCTCTTACCTACAATCAGGCACAGTATGTCTAAGCCGACCAGCATCTTCCGCTGGGAGCAGGGGGCTCCAGCCCCGTGCCTCGGCTGGACGAATGTGTGGTTACCGTTCTCCCTCATCCCCTCGCCGGGCAGGCTGCTGTCCGCCAGCCGCTGCTGGACCTCCAGGTCCCGCTCGCTTGTGAGACCGTCGGTGGAATTCAGCATCTGCATGATTTCTGCTTCAAAACACTACAAATAAGCACTTCTCGTCCTGAAGTCCTGAAGTCTATCTGAAGTTTATCTCCCACAGGTAAGCACAGCTGACATCCTCCCGTGTAAAAGGTTAACCTAAGCAAGAGCACTGCGGGCACTAAGCAAGTCCAGCTCTGGGTCCTGAGTTCCTGAGTTAATAAGTCCTGGAATAACTCGGTTATTCTAAGAGAACAGGGAAGAAGTCACTGACCCTGCACGCCTGGCCGGGCTCCAGAGCTGCGTGCACGGAGGGAAAGTGCGGAGAGTCCTGCCATCCTCAGTTTACGGTCAACACGACGTGCGGAGTATGTCCAGTATGTCCAACTAGCTTTAGCTTAAGTTACTGAGAGAAAAAAACAAAAACACTCTCTCACTCCTTCTTCTTCTCCTCTCACTCCTTTCCTCTCTCACTCCTCCAGGGAAAAGTCCTCTAAACTCCGTCATGTGTTGTTTCCAGTAGAAGCTGCTCTGCAGCATGTTTTTTCCTCCCTCCAAGAGCCAGAAAACTTTCTTTAACGCACTGTTTTGATTTGCAGGCATTATTATTCCCCCGCCCTCTTTCTCTCACTCTCTCTTCCCTTCCCTTCCCTTCCCTTCCCTTCCCTTCCTCCCCCCCCCCCCCTCCTCCCTCTCCTTTCTCTCCCTCCCTCCCTCCCTCCCTCTCTCTTTCTCTTTTCCTTCTGAGCCCTGAGACAGACATCAACATTCACACAAGAAAAAAGAATGGGGAAACAAAAAATGGAAAAAAAAAAGGGGTGACCCTCTAAAACAAGTGCCCTTTTTGTCCCCCATCCTTACGTAAAAAGTTTTAAATAAATGGAAACCACAAATAATACAAAATATAAAATATAAAATATATAAAATATAAGAGCCAAATAAAATATTAATGGTTGTGCATACTTTTAAATAAAATATGTAGAAGTAATCTTACAGGCCAATAGATCCATACTGTATTAAAACGATTCATTCTTATCAACGAATCTTACTAAGGAGTCAATTTTTATAAAGTTGTTCCCACCAACAAAGAGTCCATTTTAAACATAGTTCTTATCCACTGAGAGTTGATTTAAAGAGAGGTTAAGTTAGTTCTCACCTATTAAGAGTATAGATCTTTCCCACAAACAGTTAATTGTGAATAGATCCATACTGTATTGAAATTCACAATTCGATTCTTACCAACAAAGAGTCGTTTTTGAAAGTAGTTCTTATCAATAAAGAAAAACGTTCTTACTCACTAAGAGTTGATTTGAAGAGTAAGTTAAAATGGTTGATTATTTTATATGTAAATAGATCCATACGTTATTATAATGATTAGTTTCTACTAGCAAAAAGTCTATTTAAAAGTAGTTCTTACAAACAAGGTGTCAATTTAAAGAGTAAGTTCAAATAGTTATTATTAATAGATAATTAAGAAAAATGTTCTTACCCAGAATAGTCGATTTATTTTACAGGTAAATACATCCATCCTGTATATTTTATAAACTGCTTGGAAAGTTGTTGCTTTAACACTGTTATTTGGTAGTTTTTGTTTGATATTTTGATGATAAGATTAAATATATGGTTAATTTATGCTGAATTGTATGTATAATTCACAGGAAAGTCAGAAAAACTGCTTGACAGACAAATTGTAAGTATTCTTATATCAAAAAAAAATCGAATCAGATCATAAACAAGGAAGTTCTTCAAGAATTTACTATTTATTTCTTTATTTAAATTATTTTCTACATTGTAGGTTACTATTAAAAACATGACAACAATTATGGGATACATATGGAATTACAAAGTAAACCAAAAAAAGGTGTTTGGCCTCCACAATCCCCTGAACTAAGCCCACCTGAGATGTTTAAATACATTTTGTAAAATAAAAAAAAAGCAGTCAGTTTTTTATGCCATATTTTTAATGTGTTCTTTTATAGTGTGGATGTTTTAAGTATTAATCTACAGTACAATGTATAAAATACAAATATAGAAAAAAAAACAGATGCAGTAGATATAGTTCTCTTGTACTTTAAAGTTATAATTTACCTGTATTTTAATCTACCCAGTTATACAGTCCCATATTTATATAATATATAATAAAGCTATATTGGAAAACGCATAAAAAAATTTTTCTAAACAAACCAGATTAAGCTTCAGCTCATCCCAAATCACCATTTTAGTTCATCAGGTTTAGATCAGGGGATTGAGGAGGACAACCCCCTTTTTTTACTGTTTACTACGTAATTCCATATGTGTCCCTTAATTGTTTTTTTTTTGTCTTTATTTTTGTCAATATTAATCCACAATGTATTAAATACATTTAATAAAGAAAAATCACGAATGAAAAGGTATGTGACTTTAATCTCATAATATTACAATTTTATTCTTGTATTCTTACGACTGTAATCTCATAATATCACAACTTCAGTCTTGTAATATTACGACTTTATTCTCAAAGTGAACTGTTTATTTTTTTTATGAGTGGCCCTAAAATGTTGTTGTAGTTTACAATAGAATTGTTTGTCTGAGATATTTTTTATAGCAAAATTAACATAAATGCAGAACATTTAAAAAACAACCATCAGGTGGCATAGATCTGCACTATCCCTCCCTTCAGCCTCAGCTGAATACTCTCCTCATGCTCTGCCAGTCATGCCAAACTAAAAGAAATAGTTAAATTATTAAATACTTACGTATATTAAATAATAAAAGTGCACATTCGGTTTACATCTTCTCATGAAACTAAAATGCGATCAGCCTCAAAAACAAACGTTTGGTGTTTAAAAAAAGGTGTTTAAACCATGCCTGCAGAGAAGTGTATTTAGACTAAACAGAAAGGGAAAGTTTCCAGGACATTTTTTTAATACTTATATACTTACTGTAAGTTTTTTTTTTTTTTTTTTTTTTAAAAAACCTTTTCCCTTGTGCTGTGATTTTATGTGGTTCTAGTATTTAAATGTCCAGATTTTCCAGGATTCGTAAGACATAGGGACCCTTGAATTGTTTTTGGATTGCATTTAATTTGTTTTAAAATTAACAGTACACTGTGTGATTTACCATTAATCATTGCTATATGAGTATTTTATTTAAAACATGACTGTCAGAAAAAAACAGGCTGAGGTGTAGATTTTGTTTGGTTTGCATTATTCCTCAAATTTGTGCAGGTTTGCTTTATGTCCAGTAGATGGAGACAGAGAATAACTATTGATGCCTCAGCAGTTCTAGAACTTATCACTCACTGCTGGTGGTTAAAAATATGATGAGTAAACCAAATGTGACAAGTCAGTTTCTTTGTTTTTAAAGAGAGAATGTAAAGTATTTAACAGTCAGGTGTATTAAAGGCACTGAGGCTTTTTTAATATAAAGTAAGTAACAAGTTTATTATGTGTTCCCATGACATTTAGAAGTTCATAGAAATAACTCAATACACCAAATGCTGTACCACTATTTACAACTATTTAATAAACATTTTCTAATATGCAGTGATTTTTTCCTCACAGTTCCTTACTAGTTCTCTGATTTGTTTGAACAATAGCAAAAAGTATTTTGTTAACACTCAGCCCAGGCTCTGTAAATTGGACAAAATGGGTTTAGATTGAGAAACACAACCCTATTCCTGCCAATAAGCAATAAGGCAGATGTCCCAAGTCTCCCGGAAGATGCGGGAGTTTACCGTATATCAATAACGGCTCCCTGATGCTCGCAAGTCAGATAAAATCTCTCGTAATCTAGAACGCGCACACAGGCGACACAGATTATTTTTTTCCTATTGCATGTGTGAAAGAGAAGGAGAAAGAGAAAGGCGCTCCCCTCGTTTGCATATTCATGAAGTGCATGCCAATCTGTTTGTGAGTCAGCTAATCAGTTTTTAGTGTGGGCGGGCAGTGTTTTTTTCCCCCTCCTGTATGGGATGCTTTCAAGAGCATCATGGATCCCATCAAAACTCATTTCACCTCTGACTACTCTAAAGTATATCCATGTCCATTTTTCAATTCATATATTAATTGGTTTTCTTGTCTTCTTGCAACAGGCCTGACTGTACTGGGCTGAATGATGGACTCTCAAGAGGGGTATCTGGTTGGTGTTCTGATACTGCTTCCTCCATGAGGTGCATCAATTTTACACATTCTACAAATATGTGAGTTTGACTCAGATACAGTAAAACAAAAACACAAATTAGGAATGATTGATTAGGTCTGAAAGTACAAATAGTTTTAAGTTTCATTTATAGTCATGCTGTGGTAAATAACCCAAAACTGGAAACCATCCCACAAGAATTTCTTGATGTTTTAGAGATGCTTTAATTACATCATCTAGCCATCACAATTAGATTCATATCAGAGTGTCTCTGATTCATATGCTTGTAATTTCCCCTACTTCCTACATATCAACTTCAAGATGTAAGACCTTATATAGACCCTTGACAATAATAAAACCATTAAAAGTAGATCATTAAAGACAGTTTTGGCTCATAAGCAGAGCTCATTAGTGAAATCAGGTCATGATGTGAAGAGAGAGAGCTGAAACGAACACCTGTAGACATTGCAGGACAGTGGGCTTCGCCCACATCTGTAACCAAAACACATATTTTACCGTCGGGAATCCCCTGTGGACTGTGGTGTACATTAAACCACAGCACCAGTCTACCAAGTACCATACTTGTTTATGAGCCCTTAAAACAGTGACACATACTGATCTTATAAGGTTACGAGGCAGAATGTCTTAAGCTAACTTTAAAATGTTCACATCATAAAAGGCTATGTAAGTCGGAAAATTACTTATTTTATAATTCACCTCTAAAGATAGTGTGGAAAGAGGATGTTGACATGCTAAACCAATTTAAAACTTACAGTCAACTAAAAATATGCAGCCCACAGTGGTTTTGTGGCCAAAACTGTCCAGTGATAAAGTGGTAAAGAACTAGTTTATAAGCAGCACTAATAAAGCTGAAAAATATAAAACAAAAATGGTTTATTAGCAAAAAAACAATAGGTGCTATGCTTTAAACATACTCTATTATCTGTTTTTGCAAATGAACTAAAAAAATCCCCCTATTATATACATGCAATAAAATAAAAGAAGAAAAAATAGTAACTACACTAAAACATTTTGTACATTGATAGCTGAAATATGTTTGAAAGCTACAGTATTTGACCATATTTTGATTAAAAGTTTACTTAGTAAAACATGCAAATAACGTTTCATTTAACCACTGCCAAGCCAATTAATCTGCGTCTTCACATTGTATACATTTATACATTTTTCAGAGAGACATAAGTATTTGATCCCCTACCAATCATTAAGAGTTCCAGCTCCAACAGACCAGTTAGACACCCCCAATCAACTCGTTACCTGCTTAAATTTTCACCTGTATAAAGGACTCCTGTCCACAGACTCAATTAATCAGTCAGACTCTAACCTCTTCAACATGGGCAAGACCAAAGAGCTTTTTAAAGATGTCAAGGACAAGATCATAGACTTGCACAAGGCTGGAATGGGCTACAAAACCATAAGTAAGACGCTGGGACAGAAGGAGACAACTGTTGGTGCGCGGGAGGGACTTGTTAATGATCTCAAGGCAGCTGGGAGCACAGTCACCAAGAAAACCATTGGTAACACAATACACTTTAATGGATTAAAATCCTGCAGTGCCTGCAATGTCCCCCTGCTCAAGAAGGCACATGTGCAGGCCCGTTTAAAGTTTGCCAATGTACACCTGGATGATTCCCAGAGTAATTGGTAGAAAGTGCTGTAGTCAGATCAGACAAAAACTGAGCTCTTTGGTATTAACTCTACTCACCATGTTTGGACGAGAAATGCTGACTTTGACGCAAAGAACACCGTCCCCACTGTCAAGCATGTTGGTAGGAACATTATGTTTTGGGATGTTTCTCTGCTAAGGGCACACAAGACTACTTCACCACAACCTCCTTTCCTCCGCCAGGACATAAAAAATGGGTCGTGGCTGGGTCTTCCAGCACGACAATGACCCAAAACATACAGCTAATGCAACAAAATAGTCACGCAAAAAGAAGCACATTAATGGAGCACATTCATGGAGTGGCCTAATCGGACTTCAGGCCTTAATCAAGTAGAAAATTTATGGAAGGAGCTGAAGCTCTGAGTTGCCAAGCGACAGCTTTAAAGTCTTAATGATTTAAAGATGATCTGCAAAGAGGAGTGGACCAAAATTCATCCTGACATGTGTGCAAACCTCATCATGAACTACAAAAAACGTTTGACTGCTGTTCTTGCCAACAAGGGTTTTGCCACACTTGTTTTTTACAGAGGTGATCAAATACTTATTTCTCTCTGCAAAATGCAAAAAAAATGTATTTAACTTATATAATGTGATTTATTTTCTGGATTTTATTTTTTATGTTCTAGCTTTCACCGTTAAAATTAACCTACCCTTAAAATTTTAGACTGTTCATATCTTTGTCTGTGGTCAAACTTACAAAATCAGCAAGGGATCAAATACTTATTTCCTTTACTGTATATGAATATTTTTAATTTATTTATTTTTTTCAGTAATCCTGTCGTATTGCCACTTTATGAGTGTAAAATGATTAGATTGTTTCCAGCTTGCCTGTAACACTGCTTACTGTTGTCATGTCCTGTTCAGCAGTTTCCATTGCCTTACTGTAACATTCTAGATTTTATAGTTTTGATAATTTACTACCATTGTTAATCACTACTTAAGCGTTTTTCTTATCAGTCTATTTCTGAGCAAGCTTTGTCAGACTGGCTGTTGGAGGCTGCAGTCGTTGCATATGAAACAATGGAAAGTGAGTGGGAGGAATTTCATAGCGGCAATATCTGTGACTATCCATTCCATCTAATATGTCAGAGTTAGCTTTGTCTTGTCTGACAACTTGTGTGAAGCAAGATCACTTTTTTATATTTTGATATCATTTCGTAGCATATTACAAATCACATCCATATTTGTAGAGATAGAGTATGTCACAATCTTCCTCTGTTATGCCTCTGAGTAACAGAAAATAACTCTGTCAGGGATTCTGGCTTATTTTTTCGGTTCCTCTTTTTGCTCCAGTGGCCAAATTTTGTCTGCTGCTGAGTGGGCGCCTACATAAACAAAATTTTTCTATTAAGTCTTTTTGAAATCCACTAATTCCTATGTTTTTCTCTCTCTCAAAAAAGAAATGGTTAACTGCATGTTCAAATGATTGATATTTATGACAAAAACAAAATCACTCCTGTTACTGCAACTCATTCCTGTTACTTTTATGTTTTGAGCAACAGAAATGAAAGTAACAGGAATTAGTTTTTGGTATAAAATTAGCAAAAACATGAATGAGCAAAATTGCCCAGTCACTTTCTTATGGTGGAGTCATTAATGCTGGCCTGCTGCCTGCAGTTGTTTGGATGTTGTTGTGGGGTCTTTTGTGACCTCTTGGATGAGTTGTCGTTGTTCTCTTGGGGTAACTTTGGTTAGGAAGGTTCACCACTGTATTACATTTTCACCATCTGTATTTAATGTCTTTCACTGTGGTTTGCTGAAGTACCAAAACTTACGAAATTGCTTTATAACCTTTTTCAGACTGATAGATCTCAATGTCTGTCTGTCTGTCTGTCTGTCTGTCTGTCTGTCTGTCTGTCTGTCTTTCTTTCTTTCTTTCTTTCTTATATTGGCTTGACGTCTAGCTTTTGAGTATCTTTGGGTCTACTTTGCTTGATGAGGCAGGTTCTATTTAAGTGATTTCTTGATTAAGAACAGGTGTGGCAGTAATCAGGCCTGGGTGTGGTTAGAGAAATTAAACTCAGGTGTGATAAACCACAGTTAAGTTATGTTTTAACTGTTGGGAAACACTTTTTCACAGAGGGCCATGTAGGTTTGATTATTTTTTTCAAGAATGAAAACATTAATTTAAAATCTGCATTTTATGTTTACTTGTGTTGTCTTTGACTAATATTTTAATCAGTTTAATAACCTGAAACATTTAAGAGTTAGAAACATGCCAAAAAAATCATAAAGGGGCAAACACTTTTTTACACCACTGTATACACTTTAAACATTTTAAAGGGTTCACACAAATCTGCAGCACCACTGTTGTTTAGAGAGGCAGGTTGAGGAGACTTTACAGCTCGGTATTGAAAGTGAGTTTTAAAGTGTATGACGTCATTTTGTTGTTGCGAAAGTTTCCCAGGCAGACCACAGGCCTTTACCCACAAGGACATGCATGACAAGACATGTACCGAAATAAAAAAAAGAGAGAAAGAAAGAAAATGAAAAATCTACAGTTTAGAGATTGTAAATGAGATGAATGATCAGAAATACATAGACACACAAATACAATTTCATATATAAAGCACTGTGTTATTTGTTTTACTGTCACATCCAGTTGTATGATGGAATTTATGTGCACATTAAGGCCACCAAAAACTTGCCAATGGAAAACTCAGATTTCTTTTGTTTGCAAAAAGCTCAGATTTAAGATTTTTTATTAGCATAGACTACTGTTACAAATGTGGAGCAATCCTTGGATTCCTGAATCAATTAGCCCTTCCATCAAACAGTTATGTGGTCCTAAGCCAGGGTTCCTGCAGGTTCTTAAAAATGTCTTAAATTAAAAGAATTAAGGTTTTAAAGTAATTAAGGTCTTAAATTGTCTTAAAATTGGCTGTAAATTTGCTGTAGGTATTAACTTTTTATGTGGTGCGTTTAATGCAGATGGGAAAATACAGTAGCCCACCTAAAACATCTAATCCGGGGAGAGAACTAAGTTTAGCAGCGAGCTAGCTAACATACTAACTTTTGCTAGCAAAAGCGAGCTAGCTAAAGTTACCAGGGACAGAACTAAGGTTAGCAGAGAGCTAGCTAACATTAGCGGCAAGTTAGCTAACATACTAACGCAGCAGAAAGTTAGCTAATGTTACTGGGGAGAGAACTAAAGAAATGATGAGTACATATTTGGGGTCTTGAAAAGCATTAAATTTTACTTTTAAAATGGTGCAAAACCCTGCTAAGCACATTTGCTAAGCACATGCTATCTGTGCTGGGAAAATCAGATTCAGCCTATGTGGGAAAAATCCTAAAAAGTAGTAGCACATTTTAGCACTAAAATGAAAAAGGTAATTTTTGCACTATAAGGCTCACTTAAATTTCTTTTATTTTTTCCAAAATGTTTGGGATGAAATATGTATGAATTTTACATGTCAGGTTATAAGTATCAATAAAGCCACTCTGCTGAAGTACAGAGTTATACAGGAGTTTCATTTTAGTTCTCCAGAACTGAGACTAAAGCAGTATTAGCATTAGCCGCTAACCGTGCCAAGCACTAGCTCTTTTGCAGTTCAGAGGCAAGTCTTATCAGACTGTAGCCTCCTGCTGACCCTGGCTTGCACTGCTGGAGCAGCATTAGCATTACTCACTAACCACGCTAAGCACTAACTCTTTCGCCATTCAGAAGTAAGTATTGTAGTGTAGTGTGCCTTATAATCCGGTGCCTTATATTCCGGTGCCTTATAATCCAGTGCAAAAAATATGGTCTTGCATTGGGACAAATATATATTTTAACTGTGCCACGGGTCGCATTACAAACATTTAGATTTATAAAGTGCTTTGTTGTCAGGATGGATGGGACTGATGGGGATCAGCTTTAGGGAATTATGAACAAGGGAAATAAAATAATAAAATAATAAGCATATTCTCTTCTCTATACAAAGTATACAAAGATGACTGACTGACCAATGGAAAGATTCGATTCAACTTAAAGGTCAAATATTGCCCTGATCTCAGAGGGGGAATCCTCTCTGTAGATTTTGGCTTTTTTTTTTTTTTTTTTGGAAGAGAGTGAGCAGAAAACAGAAGTGAGACAAAACTAATCAGACTATCAGGCTGATTTTTAAGTGATAGTGTCTAAGATGATAGGATGGCCGTAGGCGGTCTACCTCGGTTTTAGCACTGGCCACCCTTTAGTTGAGGTTTTGTGGCACCGGGGATGTTTTTCTTCTTAATTGTTTTGATGAGGCATTTCCGCCATGCTTTGGCTTGAATTTGTTGCGTAGTTCTGCTTCCTCTGACATCTGACAACTGCAAAGGGGGCCTGTCCCTGTCCACAGAGGGAGGTGTTTCTATCTGTCTACTTCTTTGCATTCTCTCTCATTCGCTTCACTTACATCACCGATGCTGTGGGGGAAAGTACACTACACCTCTCCACCTGGACACCTGCTGAGGAAGCCGCAGCACGCTCACACGTCGATACACCTTTTTTATTTACCGTCCACACAAAAAGCGCCTAGCAGCACAGGAAGCACAAGTCAGCCTGAGGTTTTTCAGCAGCCGGAGCTAAAGGGAAGGCACAGAGCCAGAACCTGTCAGCATTTCACACTCTCTCTTCTGCACTTCATTCCTGGTCTCACTTCACCCATCTGTTAGCACCTCTCACCTGCCTCCAGTGCGTTTCTTTATAACAGTGGACTGTAGTAGGCGTGCAACCTTCTGAGCTATGTCTGGATCTGGCCGGCAGTGTGACAGGGTGGACACCATCAATGTCAAGCATGTGGCCCAGCTGAGGAGGCTGATTTGCCTGTTGATGGTGTGGGCCTTCTTTCTGACTCTGGGCATAGTTGTCTCCATCCTTCTACACTTCATCCTTACTAGAGATCCTCCTGACAAAGAGGTACAGTATTGTTTCATTCTATTTGTCATGCTATACCTATTTGACAGTGGCTTGTGATTTGTCAGCAGTTGTATTCACTAAATAATCAATAACAATTGCTGACTCTTACGGCCTAGTTGCCAAATCCTACTTACTTACCTCAGTTTATTCAGACTTCATTAGAGCCTTTCTTTAATCAGAAAATGTATGAAATGAAAACTTGTGTGTAAAAGTGGCAAAAATGGCAGGAATATTTGTCTGTCCAGCACAAAAGCCAACCTCCACAGCCTTAGGCTTTGTAAGCAGCAGACATTGCGTTGTAAACCTTTGTCACCTCAGGTGAAGGTGACGCACAATGCCACAAGTTCACAGACATGTAACAGCATGTCCACACATCGTACATCCTTGACGTATCTGCGCTTTGAGCGTTGAATATTTAAAGGCTCCCAAAAAAACAAAGAGGTTCCTACAAATAACAAGTCAATATAATTATTAAGAGCTAAGTCAATTATGTGCAGCAAAAAAAGACTTTTTTAAGTTTTGAAGAAAACTCGAAATGTCATCTCCTTTCGTGGTTTCATTGTGTAGTAACACCTATGTATCATGTACATTTTTTTTTGTCTGAAAACAAGATGAGTGAGCGTCTGAAACTCTCAGAAGAAGCTCTCAGAGCTCTCCCAGTTTTGTGGAAAATGTTTGTGGAAAATGTAGTCTAATTATTATCAGACCACAATTTTCATGTAAACGTCAAGGAAGAACTGTTCCAGTATGTTCCAATAGCATGAGAACCACCAGAGTTTACCCAAAGGAATAATTTGTTTTCTTTAAATGTGTGGGAGGTTTTGGATAGAAATTGAGAAAACTATGCAAGTGCAGGTCTTCTTCTTCTTCTTCTGTGAATCTTATTCAGTCTGGTTGAACAACCGATGAAGCCACATGTGAGATGTTATTTTGATCATAGTGAGAAAATCTGAGGGCTGTTTCTCAAAAGCTATGTTTCAGAACCAAGAGAAAATTGCTTACATCTCACAATGTCTTGTGTCTAATATAAATAATCTTAACTTTAATAAGCAATCAGTACACACTGTCTCAGTGTGTTTCCAACGTTTATCCACATCAATTAGTCCTCCAGCTTCACCACATGTATTACTAGAACATTTCTCTGCATCAGGTTGGCACAGTGTCACCGTCTCTTCCCTCCAGCATCCGGAATATAACTCGCAGTGTTAACCAAAGTGTGGAACCCTATGAGAGGTGGTGGTTTATTGTCATATTGGCTCCATTTCCAGGCTTCAGTTTGCCTCAACTTGCAGAGGCAGTGCAATGGAACCAGTTGTCCCATTTTGAGAAAGAGGAGGGGGAGAGCCTTTCATGTCATTTCATGTTAGTCATCTTCAGCTAAGAACCACAGAGACAAGACAAAGCAGTATATTCTGCTATGAGTCACAACTTTTTTTTATCTGCTGTACATGATGGGTACAGACAATGAGAATTAGTCTGCCAGAGTGTCAGTTCACATGATTTAAACACTGTGGGCCCATAACCGCAAGAACTGGACATTTCCACTGCAGGGGAATTCTCTTCATCTCACCTTCAAAACAAGCCAGTGATTTCATTATGAACAATAAACAGTATTATGGACAGCACATTGGCTTAGTGGTTAACACATTCACCTCCCAGGACTCGGGTTTAAGTCCCTATCTGGGTGGAGTTTCCATGTTCTCCCTGTGTCTGCGTGGGTCCGGTTTCCTCCAACAGTCCAAAAACAATCCAACACCTGCTTCACTCATGAAGCCCCAGACCATGGCATTCCCACCACCATGCTTGACTGTAGGCATGAGACACCTGATTGCCACCACACATGCGTATGACCATCCAAACCAAACAAATAACTCTTGGTCTCATGAGACCATAGGACATGGTTCCAGGAATCCATGCATTTAGCAAATTTGGCTTTCTTGTGCACAGCCTTCAAAAGAGGCCACCTTCTGGGCCACACTGTATGTGAGTTTTTTTGTGTGTAAATGTATGTAGGACTGTGTGTCCAAATATGGATTGGCACTCTCTCCTGGTTAAACTATTGTAAGGCTGTAGTCGTTTCCGGTTAAGAGTACACTGTGCACTATTGGCTGCTGCTTCTCGCTGAGTATAAATAGTTGTGTGTAAAAATGTGATTTGAAAGCGTCCTTGGCTATCCAGAAAGGTGCTATATAAGTGTAACTCAATTAATTAATTAATTAATTAATTCATTCATTCATTCATTCATTCATTATGTCCGACAGTGCAATATTAAGGCTCAGTTATACATCCATGAAAATTACTGTGAATGCCAACACTCTTCCATGCATCCTTAATATTGCCGTGGACATTCAGAAATACAAAAAAGAGGGTAGTTCAGAGCCAAAAGTTTATGAGAATATCAAACACGGCATGCAGGCTAGAACACATGTAGGCTTGGCTTCTAAGCACAAACGTCAAGGATCCATCCACATCCGATGTCTTGTCCGTAAAAGGCCAGTGTACCTGCAGGTGTTTATTCTAAACAACCAGCAGTTTTCCTGATTCCACTGGTTTAATCTCACAGATTAAAACTCACAGCCATACCAGCCTTTTGCAGCTAAGTTTGGACCAACTAATGGATCATATCGGATTACACTGTTTTTCCAATATTTAAACCAGTGACTTTGACCAAAAAATCTGCAGTACTGATACTTAGTATGAGATTGGCATACCCCTAAGTTTCAATAAGTTCTGCCATTAGTTTCTTTTCTGTCAGAGTTTCTTCTCCGTAGTTGGCTGCATCCTATCTGTAAACTACACAGATAATATGAGATACTGTATATACATGACATATGTATCCTAGTTTCATATGTAGGACATATGAAACTAAGATCAACCTGTACCAGAATGATGGGAAGAAGAAAGTATTGGAGAAGGTTTGGAAAAGCTCGACACAAAGCTCATCAGCATCCTTTGTAAAACATGGTGGTGGTAGTATGGGCATGTATGGCTTCCAGTGTCACTGGGTCACCATTGTAAATTAATCTAAAGACAGAAGCAGAAGGATGAATTCTGAAGTTTACAGAGATTTACTTTCTGCTCAGATTCAACCAAATACAGCAAGGTTGGACAGGGCTGAACAGTAGAGATGAACAATGACCCAAAACATACTGCAAAAGCAACCCAAGGAGTTTTTTAAGTCAATCAATAGATCTGAACCCGATCAAACAGCATTGCACTCCCTTAAGACAAAATTAAAGGCAGAAAGACCCACAAATCAGCAACAATTGAAGACAGCAGCTGCCGTAAAGCATCATAAAGGAGGAAACACAGTGTTTGGTGATGTCCATGGGTTACAAACTTCAGGTAGTCATCCCCTGCAAAGGATTCTGAACCAACTTTGTACTTTTTAAGCCCCTGAAATAAGAAGCTTTGTAGAAAAACGGTTGTAATTCCTAAACACTTCATAAGATATTTTTGATGTTCATCCCGTTAAATTAAACCTGAAAGTCTGCACTTATTTATGGGCCTAACTGTAAATTAATTTAATCAGTTAAGAGATGTATCTTGAAGACTCTGTGTCTTGTCACTGACTTAAAGGAGAACTGGACTTGTAGTGTAGTAAAAGATGATAAAAAAAGTACTTACCTTTGAAGAATAGCACACCTCCGTTTTTCCACAGCATTCCGAGATCCAGAAATTTAAACAGTTTGTCCAAATACCCTTCAGATTGGGTGACACAGGTAATAATTTTCCCCAATAAATTGCTTTTTACACCATTATCCAGTAGCTCAAAGTAGCTCCACACCTCCTTGCTAGAAACAGGAGAGCCCTGACGTTTAAAACAAGGCATTAATAACTTAAAAAGTGCACAAGAAGCTTATTAAATACCACTGTTTACATCTTATAATGCTAGCTTCAGATCTGATATTATATATATATATATATATATATATATATATATATATATATATATATATATATATATATATAATTTTTGTTTTGTTTTTTTAATTCACAGATTGAAATTGTGACATCGAAACCCCCTCCAACGGTCCCATCTACTCTACCATACAGTTTTAATTTTGGTAAGCCTGACCATTATTATTTGCCCGTTGTCCTCAAACATTTGAACCCACCACATTATCATCAATATTTATTCTCTTTACTTGTAGAATTCGAGAATGGAAGTCAGTTTAGAGAACTGAGGTGGAAAGATGAAAAACATGAGAGTAATAAGAGAGTGGAATTGACGGAGGATGGCATATATTTCTTCTACCTACAAGTGACCCTGCAGTCCCGGGATCCAAGTGTGAATTATACAGTCCTAGTGGAGGTATTTGATACAAAGGAAAATGTATATAAAGAAATACTCTTAACAGGACATATCAATGGATCACAACTCTCTACTGGATTTATGGGTAAGGCATTCCACTCACCGAGTAAAAGGAGTCTAAAGGTTGTATACAAACCAAAGGCAACTCTGGACGGGGACAACACTTATGTGGGCATAATAAAACTCAGCTGAAGTTTGATGGAGATGATGTAGAGGGAGTTTGTAATGTTACATGAGTGAGACTCATTGTAAAAGAGTAATGTTACAGGATCATTTCTGTCTGGAAAACTGAGTTTATAATAATATGGACACAATTATTCACTGTTTTATTACTTCACAAAAATGTATATTTTTTATCAGAAAGGAAAGTGGTTTATATTGCACTTCACTTTATTACGGGTTTCACCAAGTATGTTGAAGTGGCCGGGTCATTCCTCAGAACACACAGCACACTACCCACTATTGGTTATAATCAGTGTTGTGCGTGAACGAGTTCAAAAGAACGCGCTCATTGAACACGCTCATTGTTTCGTGAACGCTGAACTGAACGCAACACATTTTTAAATAAAGAATTTGAACGTGAATTAGTTCACAGTATGTGTCATAAACGGCAGACATCCCTGTAAATGAACGTTGGCTAGAGAGCGCGGAGCGTGAGGGCGAGAGAGAGAGGGAGCGCGGGAGAGAGAGAGAGAGCGGAGCGCAAGAGTGAGAGAGAGAGAGACCAATGACGTGAGAGAGAGAGAGAGAGAGAGAGAGAGAGAGAGAGAAAGAGAGAGAAACCAATGACGAGAGAGAGAGAGAGAGAGAGAGAAAGAGAGAGAGACCAATGACTAGAGAGAGAGAGAGAGACCAATGATGAGAGTGAGAGAGAGAGAAAGAGAGAGAAACCAATGACGAGAGAGAGAGAGAGAGAGAGAGACCAATGACGAGAGTGAGAGAGAGAGAGAGAGAGAGAGAGAGAGAGAGAGAGAGAGAGAGAGCTCGGAGCGCGAGGGTGAGAGAGAGAGAGATAGAACGCGGAGTGCAAGAGTGAGAGAGAGAGAAAGAGAGAGAGAGAGACCAATGACGAGAGTGAGAGAGAGAGACCAATGACGAGAGTGAGAGAGAGAGAGACCAATGATGAGAGTGAGAGAGAGAGAGAAAGAGAGAGACCAATGATGAGAGTGAGAGAAAGAGAGAAAGAGAGAGAGAGAGAGACCAATGACGAGAGTGAGAGAGACAGAGAGACCAATGACGAGAGTGAGAGAGAGAGAGAGAGACCAATGATGAGAGTGAGAGAGGGAGAGAGAGCGCTGCAATTAAAAAAAAAAATGTCTAGTGGAAGTGATGCACGGAGACAGACACTGATTCTCCTTATGAACATTTTCATCACCTGGTAAGAAACCCACAGTGACAGCGCAGTTTAATGAGCAAATGTCTACAATGAGCAGTTTTAAAGAACGTATAGTGATTTCTAGCTTGTAGTGTGAAAAAAAAAAGTATTTATTTGAATATCTCACGAAAAAAGTAAAATGAACTGAACTTTGAACCAGTTCAAAATGAAAATTGTGAACTTTGAACGTGAACTGTTCACTTTGAGCACGTATGAACTGAACTTTAAACCAGTTCAGAAAAGCTGTGAACTGGCACAACACTGGTTATAATTTGTAGTGTTATAGAAATCTATAATAGAGTGGTTGCTTACAACAAATAACATTAAAAAAACTATATTTTTTTCACATTTATTGTTTATTTTATTCTTAAAAGTCCCAAATTAACAAATTCAATCTTGATATCAGTGACCAATTTGTGACATGACATGATATATTATTCTTTCTGTTTGATTTTATTTGTGGTATAGTGTGTAAATGATATTTAGTGTGGAATTTTATAGACTCAGCTGGTCTGAATGTGTGTGTGTGTATTTATATTATATATTTCATTCGCATAAAAAGTACTTGCCCACTTACAGATTTCTTTTGTTTTTGCTTTTTTTTCTATCAAACTAAGATTAAAAGCAGCTAAAAGATCTTGAAAAGCAACACATTATGCCTTTTCATTATTTTCCTTTAATAAATAAAATGATTATCCTTTTTTTTTTACTCAGGTAAAAAAACAAAAGCAAAAACAAAAGAAATCTGTAGGGGCAAATATTTTTTCCACTCTGTATATATATATATATATATATATATATATATATATATATATATATATATATATATATATATATATAGATAAGCTATTAAGGAATAATGAATGAGTCGGAAACACCCAGGTTTAATGCTTGTACATATTTGCTTTTTTAATATATTTTTTAAATTCATTGTATTTATTTTGGTGTTGTATTTATACTATGTTGTTTGTGTACAGCATAGTTGATATGAATGTATTACTGTTAATATTGATCCTTTTGACTTGATTAAAGTTTCTCAGGTTTTGCATATTATATATGTACAGCTTTTAAAATCAAAATGTCAAACAATTGAATCATAATATATCACATGCTGGGCTTACCACTTTTGAATACAGTGAACAATTCATTGTTTCCGCTACATACGTTTTGCAGTGGTGGCCCGCCGCGGCAAAATTATTGATGCTGCTGCTTCAGATATTTATGACCTATTATAAAATTGCTGTTACAAATCTCTGCAGAAGTGATGATTAGAAATGATAGATATACGTGTGATGATGGCCAGATTGGTCTTTCTAGCTGTGTTCCAAAGTCTAAGCTGCAATTGAGGTAGGGTGGGTGCTCAGTAGCAATGCTTCTTGTTAATTGTTGACTGTTGGTGGCGCCATTTTTCTTTTTTCCTTGTATATTGTATGTACAAAGTGATAGATCAGTTACATCAAATCTCTCCCAAGTGTACCAAAATCTCACCCAAATTCAACCCACCTTGGATGCAGCCTAGGCATTGGAATCCAGCTAATATCTCTACACAGAAATGAAAGAGAGTGCTCCAGTGCCACTATGATTGGGAGATCGCCATCAGCTGCCAGAGCCCTGAGAGAGCACAAATGGCCTTGCTCTCTCTGGGTGGGTAGATGGTGCTTTCTTCTCTCATCACTCCAAAGGGTGATGACGATCAGCACAAGGCGTCTGTGAGCTGATGTATCAGAACTGAGTCACTGCACTTTCCTCCGAGTGCACTGTGATGCTACTCGGCAATGATAGCTGACAGCAGCAGTTCGAAAAGAGGTGGAGTCTGAGGGAGGCATGTGCTAGTCTTCACCCTCCTTGTGTTGGGGCATCACTAGTGATAGGGGATAAACAGCTGAATGAGTGGGAAATTGGCCAGTCAATTTGGAGAAAAACAAAATAAAAATATTTAAAAAAATATGAGTGGGAAATTGGCCAGTCAATTTGGAGAAAAACAAAATAAAAATATTTAAAAAAAGAAAAGAAGAGGAAAAAGGAGGACAAGGAGCAGAGAGAAAGGCAGATTGGTTAGAGATTTATTTACCTTTTACTTATTATTTGCAATACTTTGCATATCGGGCTCAGATTGACACTTTGTCATAGTTGTGAGCTCAGTGTCCTAGAACAGAATGCCAAACACCACTACAGAAGACATGCCAATTTTCCATTTCTTGGTATAAAGTTTGAATTTTGACTTATAATTATTATTTAAAAATATTAGACATTTGGCTGGGTATGCTTTATCTTATTTCTTTTTATTATATAATGACTCTCTTAATGATTTTCTTAATGTTCCACTTATAATGTAGAATGTATGCTCTTTTCTTCACCTTTTCCAGGCAGCATCTTATAAAGAGAAGAGCAGCCTATCCTAGACTATAAATAAGTGTATAAGTAAACCTGACATTGAGTTTTCAACGTTTTCCTGTTTGTTTGTATTTTTTTTTTTTGTATTTGTTTCTCTGTTTAATACTGTATAAGCTTTGTAAGTGTTAAACATGTATGCACTTGAATGTATTCACAAGGTCACACTGAGAATGGTTCTTGTGCCTCAGAAGACCTGGATCTGTATTATACTATGGGTTAAAAATGTTACAAAATTGAAATAAAAGCTCTTTTTTAACACTGACAGCAGCGTTGACTTTTGGTGTTAGTGGGAGTGTTGCGACAGTAGTCAGTTGCACTTTCAGCGTGTCTGCATAATCTCCATAAACCCCCTCATCAGAAAGTCTGAGTCAAGTGTGGGATCCCACAAAAGCAAAAAAAAGAGCATGTACTCATTTGCTTATACTAATAATGAACTTTGTTGCCCCTCGAATAGCCCTCCCTTTATGTAACCTCTACTTTACCCCTCTATTACCCTGCCACTGCGATGGGAAACACTGTAAACCGCAACTCGTGCCGGGTCACGTGACATTACTACACTGTATTCGTTTGCGGTGACTCAGTCGTGAGACCCCTGCTATGATTCAAAAGTGAAAGAGTGTCAGTAACACATTTGCCAAATCACTTTTCAGCTGACTAATAGCTCTCGAGGAATACACAATATAGAGATGACGGGGGGCTAGCGGTTAGCCGCTAATGCTGCAGCCTTAGTGCTGGAGAAATTCAGGAATCTAAGCTCACTGTAAATAAATGGAAGTGCTTTACTCACCTAAATAAACAGTTTTCAAGAGAGAAATTTGTGTAAATCAACATACAGCACTCGTTTGACTTTATAAGAAAGTCTTTTTTTTAGAATTACAGTTTGGTTTACTGAACTTAGCTTAGCTTTACTTAACTTAGTTACCTGCCCTGCCTGTAAACCCATACATTACCCAGTGCCCCTCTCAAACTACCCCTCTTTTTTTTTTTTTTTTTTGAACTAAAGGTAGAGTTAGGTTTCTTTAAAAGATTTGTAAAGTTTATTTTTACTTACACATGCTTGTTGAATTTAGAAACCTTAGGCTGTGCTATAGCTGGGATTTTCTGGTGTTGAAGAGCCTCAATGTAATGTAAAAGTCCTGAGCACATTAGGCAATTCCTAGAACATGACCAAGGCAAGAAATATTTGGCTTTTATATAGAGTGCAAAATTCCTAATCAGGTGGTTATTGTGTTGTACTTTTTCTTTTATTTTTCTTGTTATTTAAAAAATAGGCTGGTTAAAACTACTTTTGCGCAGCTGCTCAAGACCAAAAGTGACAGGCAAACAGTTTAACAAAGGGAAATTTCTGATCAGCTATTGTTTTCTGATAGTATTGGTTATCATGAGATGCATAATGAACAGACAAAAAATCCCCTGTGCATTCAACCTCCAGCTAATAATTACTGGTCTTTGTGTCAGTTAAACATTTCCGAATGCTGTGCTTCCTGTTAAAGGTCAATTAGTACGCAAGTTCCACCAACTTGGCCCACATTCCTGCAGACGGAGTTCAAACTTCAGCCGCAACACTTTCTCGTCTTGGACTGGCAAAGCTGTCCATATTCGTCGTTGGTGAACCAATAGTAAATCTTTCTACTCTAGTAATACTATTTTTTGATTGCAAAGATCTGGTTGCAGAGATCTAGATTTATGGTTTTAATTGGTTAAATGATCAAGAATACAGCTGTGTACGCTAGTTGATATTCCTGCATTTCACTTGAGTGGGTGATCAGCTAAATTTGATGAGAGAACCCTCCTTTTCAGAGTAGTGCAATCACTCATTTCTCTCAGATGAACTCGTCACATCTACCCACACTTGTGTCTATGCTACCGCTCAGCCTCAGCTGTTTTCCACCGCACCGCATCAGGAAGATATCAGAAAGAGAGAGAGAGCGCGTGAGTGAGAGGCATTTCCTATCAGAGTCCACACCGAGACCGAGACACCAGGGGAACGCGTCACAGAAAGGTACAAAGAGGGAAAAGATGCAGAGATTGTGCATTTGTTTATTGATTACAAATGTCTTAATTACAGTCAATAACTCATACTTTTTCCTTAACTGTAACGAACTGATAAGAGGGATAATGTGTCAGTTTCCAAAAGAATTTCACTTTCCCTTGAACAAAGTGATTACACTGCTTTTGATCTGACTTTGAGTTTGACTTTGGTTTTCCCCACCATCATGTCTCACTTGCCTTGTTTCTTCTTCTCCCCCACAGTGGAATAAGAAGGTGATTTTATGCAAATTGTGAAAAAGGCACATGAGATGCTGATCTGGAAGAAGGGGATAAAAAGGGAAGTTATCCATGCCTCAGCTTGTCGAGAGTGGGTCATGCTCTGACGAAAAATTGGCACTTCCCCAACATCAAGTCAAGTCAAGTCAAGTAGTTTTATTGTCAATACTGCATATGTACAGGACATACAGAGAATTGAAATTACGTTACTCTCCTTCCCAATTTTACAGCAAGTACAGATAATAGATATAATATGTGTACAATACAGCAGGGACACAAATAGACATACATGAGACAAAAACAAGGTGCAGTGGTGTGGGGGAGGAATAGATATATAAATATAAGTAAATAAGTAAAAATAGATATATAATTATAATATAAAAGAGTGGGAGACACTATATGTTCAATACAGCAAGACACAATAAACATACGTAAGACAATAGTGCAATATTGATGGTGATTGAGATGGAATGACAGTAAAAATAGTAAATAACAGTAGTGCAAATACGGTATATGGTATATAGCTTAAGGCTGGTAAAGTGAATGGGTGCGTAAGTCCTTAAAGTTCACAGTTTAATTAAGTGGAATTAAAGTGTGTATGACAGTGCAAGTATATCAGTAGTGCGGTGTTGTGTAGTGCAAGTCCGTTTGGAAGGGACCAGTACTTTGTGCATTGTAGTGCAGAGTTTCAGTACTTTATTAGTGGGGGGGTCAGGATGCTGAGTGAGTGTGTGCTGGGGGCAGGATTGGGATGGGGGGTAGAGCAGGAAGAGAGTTCAGCATCCTCACAGCCTGATGGATGGGGCTGTCTCGCAGTCTGCTGGTCCTCGCCCGAGACTCCGCAGTCTCCTCCCTGATGGCAGCAGGCTGAAGAAGCTGTGTAGTGGGTGGGAGGGATCTCCTGCCAGACGGAGGGCTTTCCGTGGCTGGAGATCCGAGGCGGGAGCTGTACAAGTCCTGAAGGGAGGGGAGAGAGGTGCCAACAATCTTCTCAGCTGCTCTCACGATGCGCTGGAGGGTCCTGCGGCAGGATGCTGTGCAGGCCCCGTACCACACGGTGAAACAGCTGGTCAGTATGCTCTCGATGGCCCCTCTGTAGAAGGTGGTCATGATGGGGGTGGGGGCTCCAGCTCTTCGCAGCTTGCGGAGAAAGTAGAGACGCTGGTTTGCCTAACATACCACTAAAGTCACCACTAGTTTGAGATAAACATCTTGCTCAGCAGTTGCTGATGAGAGTCTTAGAGTTTTTGTATTATAGTTACCCCTGATGATTTTTCCTTTTATGATTTTCCTTTATAAATCATTGGTTGTTCAGATAAGCTATTAAAGTTATCTATATATATATATATATATATATATATATATATATATCATAAAGCAGATGAACACATTGTTCATGGTATTTGAGAAGTGAAATGAAGTTTATAGGATGTACAGAAAGTGTGCAATAATTCTTTAACCTTTAAACCAAATTAGAAAAGTGCATACATTTGAGCATTTGAATACCTTTAGCACTAATTATTGGACCACAAAATTAGTTTGGTAAGCTCATTGACCTTTGACCTACATTTACACAGGCGAATCCAATTATGAGAAAGGGTCAAGGTGCCCAATTGCAAGTTTTTCTCTTCTTTGCTTCTTCTCTGAAGAGCGGCAACATGGAAGCCTCAAAACAACGACTCTCAAATGACCTACAAACAATAATTGTTCAACATCATGGTTTTTAGGAGAAGGAAGCTCAAATCTCAGATATTTCAGCTGCCAGTTTCCACTGTGAGGAACATAGTGAGGAAATGGAAGACCACAAACACAGTTCTAGTTAAGGCCCAAATTGGCAGGCCAAGAAAGATGTTTTGTATAGAAGAATGGTGCGAAGTACCTTCAACCAGAAGCCAGACTCTCATTAGAAGCTGTAGGAAGAGTTTAGACGCTGATATTTCTTCAAAAGAAAAGGAGGATTTACTAAATATAGATGTGAATTTTCTGTTGTTGCACACTTTCTGAAAATCTTATAAACTTCATTTCACTTTTCAAATATCACTGTTTTCGTCTGCTATATGATATATTAAACTGAAATTGCTGATTCGAACAACCAATGATATTATAAAGGAAAATCATAAAAATCATCAGGGGGGCCAAAACTTTTTTATACCACTGTATATCTTGGACGTATGTGATACAAATTATTGAAATCAAACAATATTGATATGACAGCCATGTCTACAACAAATGTAGACTATTTGTTGTAGACAAATAAATGTAGACAATAAATTCTAAAATTTCTGATTAGAAAAAAAGGGATGGTACGGGTGCTAAATGTTCCAAAATGCCCAGGCCTCTTAACATCCTGTTGGTGATCATCATAATGACTACAACTGGTGACTTTTCTGTGTGTATTAAAGGGGTTTTAAAGGGGTTTGTCTGACAACCCTCGCTGGATTAACCATCCCACAGTACAATGGGAAATTCCAAGGAGCTTAGTGCAGGAAAATCTGATGATTTTTTTTTTTAAGCCACTGCTGATTTTAAGATCATGCCTTCAAACAATTGTCTGTATATAAGTTGTTGGGAGGCCACCAAAAACTGCAAGAAGATCCAAACCGTCATCATCAGGACACTCAACTGAGAAATTCAATTGGATGTTCAGGAACAACTCAAAAACCACCACTGAACAAAACTAAGAACTGAAGCTGTTATTGGCCCAATGAGACTATCCACCCGGTTCGTCTTTGTTTACAGTCATGTATTAAGGACTAAGAAGCCTTTCCTTTTGAGTCAATGTCCTGAATCAAACTATATAGACAATAAGGGGACTCTACTAGAAGGTCAGACAACAGATTTAACTGATTTCTACCAATTCTACCAAGAAGAATGCTCAAATATCTTACATGAATTCTGACAGAGGCTTGTTGATTCATCACTAATCTGGTCATTGTACAACTTGCTCTAGGAATTTGACCGTGTAGGCTCTTTGAAATCAAGTTGCTTTTTTAGATTTTCTGGTGTTTTCTTTACCATTGATTAAACTTTTTTTTTGTTCTATGATGACCACCTTTGTAATAGTGAAGGTTGTAAAGGTCCTTTTGCCAATTGAAGTGTTCTTCACATTCACACTTCTTCTTATTTACATGGTTCTTTATATAAAGTGTAAAGTAACCAAATGCTTTACTAATCTGCTCTTTTGTTTTTCCAGTGGACAAGTTTGGTACCTGGAACTGGGTAATTTTTAGATTGTTTTTAGTGACTCTAACTGAGCTAGGTAAAGAATAAACTGTGATAAACTGTAAATCTTGCAGAGCACTGATTGTCCAGAAAGAATTATAACAATTCTTGCACTGATTGTCCAGAAAGAACGGTAAAAAAAATTTCTGGTCAATCAGTGCTCTGCAAGATTTACACTTTCATTTCCCACAGCGTAACATTGTGTAACGGAAAAAGCCACAAGCTGAGAACCTAGAACATGATCCCTTCAGCTGACACTTCACTGATACTGTGTCCAGTACATTTTGGGGTATGGGTGGTTATAGTACCAAAAAGAAAAGCCAAATGGAAACTTCACACTAGACCTCAAGCAGCTTGGACTGTGTGTCTCTCCACTCTTCCTCCAGACTCTGCTCCCTTGATTTCGAAATGAAATGTAAAATTTACTGATGATCAGTGATGGTTTGGAGAGACATGTCATCTGCTGGTGTTGATCCACTGTGTTTTATTATCAAGTCTAAAGTCAGTGCAGTTTTGTTTTCCCACAAAATCTTACAGCACTTCATGCTTCCCTCTGCATCTGACAACGTTTATGGAGATGCAGATTTCATTTTCCAGCAGGACTTGGCACACTGCCCACACTGCCAAAAGTACCAATTGTTCTTATATAATATTCACATTTTTTCTTGGTATCTCTTTCACTTGTATTAAGCTGCCCTGGTTCTCCTGTTGTGTCCTGATATTGCCCAGCCTGGCTCTCCGTTGTGATAGTCCATTGTGTAGTCCTGCTCTGGATGTATAAAACTTTGGCTTTTTACCAATTCATACCCATAATTCATAACCTGTTTCTACATTTGCTGTATCTTTACAGTTGTTTTCTTCTTCTTGTTCTGTTATTTGTTCGTGCTGTCCGCGTCTACCAGAGGAGGATGGTTTCCTGTTACTAAGTCTTGGTTCCTCCTAATGTTTCTTCCTCTAGTGTGAGGAAGTTTTTCTTCACCACGTTTGCCACAATCACTGTGATGCTTACTCATTGGACTCGTAATTACAAAATTTGTTGTAAAAGCACTATCAATATTGCCATGACAAGAGTGAATGTAAATTTCCAACCACAACTGCAGGTTCACATGTGCTTCAGTACAAAAAACAAAACACTTCGTGCTGTTTTGTCTAAGAAAAGTTGTTGATCTAGTGTAGACTAAGTTACCCATGAGTCATAGCTCCAAAATGTTGTTGTAGCAATAAGCCATTACCATGATTGGTTGCCACAAGTCTTTCCACTCCGTAGACCCACCTGCTCTATCGGCTTTAGCATGACTGCCCTGCCTACACTGTTGACAGTTACGCCTTCACTCTTCACACAGTGGTGAAATAGACATGTTGCCTGCTAAGTAGTGGGTGTTGTGGTTGGACAAGTGTATCAGGGGTATTTGCATGCATACGGTATGTGTCACGGCTTGGTTAGGAGTGAGACACTGTCCAAAATTATCTATTAAAACCTGGGTGGGGACAAACTAAGTGGCTAATGTAAAAAGATGAGCTAACAAGAGACCATAAAGTGATAAACATCTATACAAGTGACAAAATGACTAAGCTGTAAGGACATGGGCATATATCTGGAGCCTTAAATCATGAATACATGTTCAAAAGTATCTAGACACCCCTTCTACTTAATATAATAAACCAAATTAACTATTATTTAAATTAACTATTGCTTGAACATTGTGCTTAACTCCCCACAAAAATAAAATGTGATGCTCTGGAGCGACCACACCTGACCCGAATAAGATAAAAAGAGGTCAATGCAAGTGTCAGAGGCATTAAAGAGGTATAAAGACCAAGAAACATCAGTCTTGTAACAAGCCAGAATATCTAGGAATATATGTAATCATGTTTAAAGTATAGGGCTGATGCCTTTAATTTAACTCTGTCATAGATTTTGCTTTGGAATACCCATCATCTCCAATGGTGTCAACAGTTCTATAATTCAATCATGGTACCCATGGCCACTGAACCCTTAAATGTTCAACAGAAGTCTTATTTTAATCCTGTAATCATGGGATGGACCAAAAAATCGTGGATTTAAACAAGTAATGTGGACGCACAAATCAGTATTCCAGATGTTATCAGTCTTTAAGACTACACACCTTATCGTACACTTAGCACAAGGCGTGTTGCGATGCTCGTTGATATCTTATACACCGTCACCAATCTATTTTCACACCATGTGCCTGCGCCGTTAAAATAGCGTTGGAGTTTATGAATATATCTACTCTGATGGGCGTGTTGGTCTAGAAGTGAGGTGTGTTCAGGTAAATTAAAAAAGTGGCTTGTTTCTATCTTGGTGGCAGAAAACACAGGAGCTCCACTGACTGATTAAAACCCTGACAACAGTCAACCGACAGCCCCACAATCCTATCTAAGCCATGCAGGAGTGACGTGTGCATTGCACAGACTCAGCACACAAATCCAGTTTTACATCAAAAATAAACAGAATAGAGAATAAAATAATATTGCTGTTCCCTTAAATGAGCTGCTGGTGTATCTTCACAGTGTGAACCCACAGGAAAGTATCCTCTGCTGAGACGCACAAAAGCGCGCCAAAGTCAGCACGCACCTGCCTCTTAAGGGAAATGCACAGTAAATCTGTCTTTCATAGCATCCAAATCATTGTGCCCTGTGCAAAAAGTTTGGGCACCATTAAGAATAAGATCCTTGAGTATAACACCTTATTTAGCAGAAATTTGGTGTTGTGAAATCTTTTGATATTTGGATTTTTCTTCCATTGTGATCTGTATGTAGGAAGACTGCTAATGCTTTTTTAAAAGCTTCAGTTAGTGACTTTTTGGGTAGTTCATGAAAGATTTTCCAAGTACACTTTGGATCAGTATTCTGATAAAGAAAGCATCATCGTTTTCAGGTACAGTTTTTTAACTGGCTTGCTGTTTGCCTTCAGGATATGCTGGTATTTAGGAACACGTTCTTCCCTCCACTCAAGCAATACTGCCCGTGCCTCTGGCAGACTGATCCCTAAACTTGATACATCCACCCCCGTGCTTCAAAGTTTGTAAGGTGTTCTTTTTAATGAAATGCTTTTGCTTTTTTTTTTTTTGCTGGCCAAAGCGTTCTATTTTACCATCATTATCATCATCTCTAGGTGCTCTGTGGTACTTAACTTAAATTCTTTTTTTTAACCACAAAATGATTGTAGATTTGTTCTTAAGACGCTTGCCTTTAGATTATATCTGAGCAAGTAATGCTGCACAGTGGAACGATGTACCACTCTGATGACTCAGCTGAATCCTCCTGAAGGTCCTTGTCAGCCATTTGGAGGATTTGCTTTGCTTTTCTTGTTTGCGTATGAGCAGATCTTTCCGACAGATTTGTTGGTCTTCCAACATAAAAACCACAAGCAGGAAACACTAACAACTTCACTTACATCCCTCCCCCTCTTTCTTGTTAGATATTTTGACAATTGCTTGCATGCACAAGATTTAAAGAGAATTTATAAATCTTGGATATTTGATACAGCTGAGAGTTTGTTACTAGAGAGAGAAGTTCCTGCAGAAACTGTGATTGCAGCCTAAATATGTTAATTGTTAAGGTGTCTCTAGGTGGTTGCTAAGGTGTTGCTATGATTTGGATGCTGGTTGCTTTGGTGTTGCTATGTGGTTGCTTTGGGGTTGTTATTGATGGTGGTTGCTTTGGTGCTCCTAGGTGGTTGCTTTGGGATTGTTATGGATATTAGTTGCTTTGGTGTTGCTATTTGGTTGCTTTAGTGTTGTTATGGTATAGATGCTGGTTGCTTTGGTGTTGCTATGTGGTTGCTTCGGTGTTGTTATGGTATAGGTGCTGGTTGCTTTGGTGTAGCTATGAAGTTGCTTTTGTGCTTCTAGATGGTTGCTTTGGGGTTGTTATGGATGTTAGTTGCTTTGGTGTTGTTATGATATGGATGCTGGTTGCTTTGGTGTTGTTATGGTATGGATGCTGGTTGCTTTGGTGTAGCTATGTGGTTGCTTTGGTGTTGCTATGGTAAAGATGCTGGTTGCTTTGGTATTGCTATGTGGTTGCTTTGTTGTTGTTATTGATGTTGGTTGCTTTGGTGTTCCTTTGTGGTTGCTAAGGTTATGGTATGGATGTTGGTTGCTTTGGTGTTGCTATGTGGTTGCTTTGGTGTTGGTATTGATGTTGGTTGCTTTGGTGTTGCTATGTGGTTGCTTTGGTGCTCCTAGGTGGTTGCTTTGGGGTTGTTATGGATGTTAGCTGCTTTGGTGTTGTTATGATATGGATGCTGGTTACCTTAGGGTTGTTATGTGGTTGCTTTGGTGTTGTTATGGTATAGATGCTGGTTGCTTTGGTGTTGTTATGGTTTGCATGCTGGTTGCTTTGGTGTTGCTATGTGGTTGCTTTGGTGTTGTTATGGTTTGGATGCTGGTTGCTTTGGTGTAGCTATGGGATTGCTTTGGTGTTGTTATGGTATAGATGCTGGTTGCTTTGGTGTTACTATGTGGTTGCTTTGGTGTTGTTATGATATAGATGCTGGTTGCTTTGGTGTTGCTATGTGGTTGCTTTGGTATTGTTATGATATGGATGCTGGTTGCCTTAGTGTTGCTATGTGGTTGCTTTGGTATTGTTATGATATGGATGCTGGTTACCTTAGTGTTGTTATGTGGTTGCTTTGGTGTTGTTATGGTATAGATGCTGGTTGCTTTGGTGTTGTTATGGTATAGATGCTGGTTGCTTTCGTGTTGTTATGTGGTTGCTTTGGTGTTGTTATGGTTTGGATGCTGGTTGCTTTGGTGTAGCTATGTGGTTGCTTTGGTGTTGTTATGGTATGGATGCTGGTTGCTTTGGTATTGCTATGTGGTTGCTTTGTTGTTGTTATTGATGTTGGTTGCTTTGGTGTTCCTTTGTGGTTGCTAAGGTTATGGTATGGATGTTGATTGCTTTGGTGTTGCTATGTGGTTGCTTTGTTGTTGGTATTGATGTTGGTTGCTTTGGTGCTCCTAGGTGGTTGCTTTGGGGTTGTTATGGATGTTAGTTGCTTTGGTGCTCCTAGGTGGTTGCTTTGGGGTTGTTATGGATGTTAATTGCTTTGGTGTTGTTATGGTATGGATGCTGGTTGCTTTGGTGTAGCTATGTGGTTGCTTTGGTTTGACTAGGCCACTCCAAAACCTTAATTTTGTGTTTTTTAAGCCATTCAGAAGTGGACTTTTCCATTTTGTGCTTTGGGTCATTGTCCTGCTGCAGAACCCAAGTACGCCTGAGCTTGAGGTCACAAACAGATGGTCGGATATTCTCCTTCAGGATTGTGTGGTAAACAGCAGAATTCCTGCTTCCATCTATTACAGCAAATCAGCCCCAGGACATCAAACTACCTCCACCATGTTTTACATTCAATATGATGTTGTTTTTCTGAAATTATGTGTTAGTGTGAGTGTTCCACTTTTGTCACATTAGTCCAAATAATATTTACCCAAAATTACACTAATTACTTTTGCTGCCATGGTCTTTGTATAGTTTTTGAACTATTCCCTAGTGAAAAAAGTAGATTAAAGTAAACTAAGCATTATTATGCTTTAGTGCACTAAAGCACATTTAAAGAGTGCTAAAATTATTATACTTATTATACTTTAATTGTATAAAAAGTACAAAAGTCTTACTTAAATTGTAAGTGTACTTAAAGTGTAATTAACTGTACTAAAATGGAACTATTTTAAATATACTTAAGTAACATTTAAACATATTACTTTATGTATGTTACCCTATATTTTAAATATGCTTACAGTAAAAATATAATACATTAATGAGTTTTACAACTGTATCACTATTTATTTTACACAGAGTATATTAGAAATGTTCTAAGAATTGATGTTAAATATATGTGATCTAGTATAAATATGCTTCTTGTTTCCTCCCTTTTGTAAGGAGCACAATTTTAGTATAGTTCGTTTCAGTTTAAAAATATATTTTAATATACTGTACTACAATTTTTAGTGTGTTACAAATTTACCTAAATCTTTGTAAATGTAGTAATTTAATTTACTTTATTAAATGTTACACGATATATTGCACTTTAAGTGTTTGAACTACTGTAACAGTTGTTTTTAACACACTTTGCTAAAAATGTACAAAAGTATATTTGGAAATAAATATTTTAAAAGTATATTAAATTACATTAAACAATTTTTTTTTTAAATACACTATATTGTACTTTTTAAAAAGTATGATCAAAGTTTACCTTCAAACATTTGATGACAGCATAATATTTATGTACTTTTAATATATTTTAAGTAAGTACATAAATCTGTTACAGCCTACTTTTACAATACATTTTTCAATATGTTTTAAGTACAACTAAGTATCTATTTTTTTTCACCAGGGTTTCTCAATAAAATAAAAAATAAAATCTCAAAAACGATGCTCATACTTTTGAATACAAAACAGTATTTAAAATAATTGACTTTATTGACTTAAGAACCCCTCATGAACTTAATTATATAAAGAGTGTATGAAACTAAAAATGAATATATTATGTAATACATAATGACGACCAATCACAGAACAATAAATGACTGAAAATTTTTCTCACTTATACATTTCACAGTACAGAATCGCAGTCTTCACCTCAGAGCAGCAGAGGGCGATATCGACACAAGTTCCTGTCTGAACAGGTGAGTGACGACCATAACAAACCCCACTTACTTTTTTACAAATTAGCTTTGTTTTTAGCCTGTGTGCTGTATTTTTACCAATGCTTACCAGTGTAATCCCAACCCCACTGCAGCTAATCAATCAGGGAGGAAAACATGATGCTAATCCTATAATCACATTTTGATTTAATTTGGAATTTAATGGTTATTTTTGTGGATTTTTGGGCTTCTTTTTAACCCTACAACACCCTAGAAATGTTAAAATCAGTAACATCATCACTAATGTTGGGTATACACTGTATAACACGTTTTGGAACCCTTCTTGTGTATATTTTACAACATACATTATCACAGAAAATAAAATAAAAAAGATATCATGTATGACCATATAAAAAAAACAAAAAAAATTACAGGAAAATCAGGTAATGTCCTAACAAAAAAAAAATAAAAATGCTGCTGGGAACTTGGTCTTTGGTCCACCCATTCCTGAGACATGTGAGCCCCTTATTTAAACACACAAACACATCAAAAACATCAGGTAAATTACACCCATAAAATACTGTATGCCGGAAAAAAAAAAAAATCACCTGAACACATGCCTCTTAAAAAAACATAGATGGAAGGAGGAAATCAACCATAACATTAATAACATCAATGATCATCACCCTAAAGCTCCTCAAAGTCCCATGCAGCTCAGACGACAGCAGCACTACGAAAAAGATCACATGAAAAAAATTGTGCGGGTGAAAATCACCCGGCGTTAGCGTTCTACAGTAGGGTTAAACAAGTTAATTAAATGTGAATAATTTTTTTTTTCTAATCTAAAAGAACAGAATGAAATGATTTGCAAATTTCGTACACCCATACTTTATTCACAGTAGAAGAAAAAACACATATCAGTCGCTAAAAGTGAGACATTTTACCATTTTATTAAAAAAATATATATTATACTACCATAGTAGTGCTAAATCTGCACCCCGGCCATGAAAAGCACCCCCTCTCGGCACCAAGTCTTCTTGATAAAAGCGGAAAGAGGGGGTGCTTTTTATGGCGGGGGTGCAGATTTCTGCGCGCTTTCAAAATGAAAGTTTATTTTAAAACAATTTCTGCTTTTTCTGCTGTATCATTTTTTTTGGGGGGGGGACACATCCACATCCCACCCATCACCCCTGGTTCCTACGGCAATAGTAACAGTCAGCATTGTCCCATACAGACAGGGAGTTTTTGTTGTTATTATGCACTGTAGATGGTGGGATGTCCATCTATCTACACAGCTTTGATCCTGAGCATTGAAAAATATGGTGAAAGGAGGATAAAATTAGATCATGTGGAGAAGCAGATACCGGACTGTACAAGCAACAAAAAGGTGGTTATAATGTTATGGCTGATTGGTTCAGTTCTACTAGGTCCAGACGTTTTTGAAAGCATCTGATTGATCTGATAATTGGTTTTAACAGAACAACAGTGGTGTGATTCAGAATGCGAGGACCTGGAGGGAAAATCCAACTAAATAAAGAAGCATGTGTGACTGTGTCACCACTCTCAGTTTCGGCCCATACCGCAGCGGAGAGATGAGAAAAGAGCGATAGATACAGTACACTGGGAAGTAAAGATGACTCATATGATCTCTATTTCTCTTTCTCTCTCTGCCTCTCTGCCTCTCAATTGTCTTGTCTCTCCCCCTCCCCTTTCACGACTCTTTTCTTCCCGTCCTTATCGATTAATCTCACCTATGCTTTTTTTTGTCTACTGTTTGTAACCTGCCCTCTCTCTCTCTCTCTCTCTCTCTCTCTCTCTCTCTCTCTCTCTCAGGTCTTTCGTTTTCTCTGATGTGGTCACTTGCTCTGACTTGCATTGTCTTTTTTGCTGTTTTCTTCACACTACTATGCAAAACCAGAAACTTCCAACAGTTCCTCGTTTTATCTTCACTAGACTTCCTCTTCGTGGTAAATTTAACTAGTGGTGTCAATCAATAAAAGAAAAAGAATCAGATTAATCACACAATGTTCTGTGATTAATCACAATTAATCAGGATTAATCACACGTTTTCTACTTCTGAAGACTGTAAATAAAAGAATGTACAGTGTGTTAAAATTAGTGCATCTAAAAACTAGAGCATCTAAAAAAAATGAATATCAGTAATTCAGTTCAAAATGTGAAACTCATATACTCTATACATAGATGTATTACACACAGAGTGATCTATTTTAAACATTTATTTATTTCATCCTTGAAATATGATGATTATGGCTTACAGCCAATGAAAACCCAAAAATCAGTGTCCAAGAAAATGTGAATATTATAGAACTCCAATTGGTATTTTTGGCAGTGTGGGCAGTGTGCCAAGTCCTGCTGGAAAATGAAATTCGCATCTTTATAAAAGTTGTCAGCAGAGGGAACCCTGCAGGCATGTAACCAAACCATCACTGATTGTAGAAAATTCACACTAGACCTCAACCAACTTGAACTGTGTGTCTCTCCACTCTTCCTCCAGACTCTGCTCCCTTGATTTACAAATGAAATGTAAAATGTAAGATTTACTGATGATCAGTGATGGTTTGTTTGGAGAGAAATGTCATCTGCTGGTGTTGATCCACTGTGTTTTATTATCAAGTCTAAAGTCAGTGCAGTTTTGTTTTCATGTAAAATCTTACAGCACTTCATGCTTCCCTCTGCTACTGACAACTTTTATGAAGATGCAGATTTCATTTTCCAGCAGGACTTGGCACAAAGCCAAAAGTACCAATTGGTCTTATATAATATTCTTTAAAATAATTTTTTGAGATACTGAATTTTGGGTTTTTATTGACTTCAAGAAGAACCATAACAGGGATACCTGACTGCTGTTCTTTAAGTTCACTCTACAGTCATTTCTTCTGCTTTTCATGTTCTGAAGGATATTTTCGTTTCATTCTTTTGATTAATATGGGACACTAACTCACACTTCTTTGAAGAAAAAGAGAGGAGGGGCCCTACTTAGTGCTGCAGCTCTGTAAGCGGTGGACAAATATTCATTTCTGATAAAACTGAGACTACTTAAAGGTAGCCAAACTAAAAGAATATCATGGAGTAGGGAGTACTATCATATCACTTGACTTTTGTCAAGCTAAGAAATATTACATTGACCTGCATGGTTCAAATCCCGGTCATGCAGCTTGCAATCAGCTGCCGGTGCACTGAGCGAGAGAGCACAATTGCGCTTGCTCTCTCTGGGTGGGTAGATGACGCTCTTTCCCCACAGCACTCCTAGGGTGATGTCGATCAGCACAAGGCATCTGTGAGCTGATGTATCAGAACTGAGTCGCTGCACTTTCCTCCGATCATGCAGACATGCTGGCATCAGCATCAGCAGGAGTTGGAAAAGAGACGGTGGCTGACTATACATGTATTGGAGGAGGCATGTGCTAGTCTTCACACATCCTCCTTGTGTTGTGGTATCACCGGTGATAGGGGGATATTCGGCTGAGAAGCAAATTAAAAAATGGAGTCTTCTCCTTTTTGTTTGGCCTGATAATTCAAGCCAGGTGCCAGTCACAATCATTACCACCCACTTTAACTTCATAAATGGAAAGTCCCATCCATCTAACACCCACTTTCAGACGGCCAGTGTTCAAACTGATTCAGAAGATAACACCTCTCAACTTTTGCAGGTGCAGGAACTTTCCAACCATCCACTGTGGTAACACTTCGTCATCAAGTTGCAATAAGTGCAATAAGGACATGAGAGAGGAATTCTGAAAGTTCTAAAGACTCATAACTAGCATAACCAGGTTTTAGTCAGATATTAGAAATGGAAGTCAGTGGTGGCAGCTCTATACTAGAACTCTTTGATAAAACTCAGATTAAACCCAATCTAGAATCTGTGTGTCTGTTAAAAGCTTCTTATAAAGCATTTTTGTCATATGTACATTTTTCAGATTATCAAACAAACTCTAATACCAGACAAATATAACCTGTGTAAACATAAAAAGCGCTTTTAAAATGTAAAAAAAAAAACGCATCCAAACCAAACTCGTCCTTTGTGAAAATTGTTTGACCTCTCATAAATTAACTGTGATTAATCATTATTTTTAGATAGCTGAGTTCGATTTCACTACTAACCACAACCAGGCCTGAGTACTACCAGAACTGTAGAATCAAGAAATCATTTAAATAGAACCTGTCTGACAACATAAGGCAAATAAAAGATCTCAAAAAGCAACACATAATGCCCTGATCTGAGGAAATTTAAAAACACATGAGAAAACAGCTTAATGTCATTGATCATCTATCAGTCTGGAAAATGTTGCAAAGTAATTTCTAAAGCTTTGGGACTTCAGAGAACCACATAAAGAAAACATGAAACGCTGGTGAACCATCCCAGGAGTGACCGGCCGACCAGATATATATTTCAAAAGGGCATGGACAACTCATCCAGGAGGTCACAAAAGAACCCAGAACTACATTTAAAGAACTGCAGGTCTCACTTGCATCAGTTAAGGTCAGTGTTAATGATTCAATTATAAGAAAGAAACTGGTGAAAAAGCTCTCCATGAGAGAGTTCAATAAGCAAAAAAACACTGCAGACCAAAAAGAACACAACGGCTCACATTCTCACATTTTCTAAATAAAAAAAAAACATCTTGATGATCCCCAGAATGTTGGGTGAATATTATTTGGACTGACTTGACAAAAGTGGAACTTTTTGGAAGGTGTGCATCTTGTTACATCTGGCATAAAACTAACATAGAATTTTAGAAAAAAAAGAACAGTATAGTGATCTTTAAAACGGCTGCTTTGCTGCTTCAGGGTCTGAACAACTTTCTGTAATAGATGGAATCAGGAATTCTGCTGTTTACCAGACAATCCTGAAGGAGATTCAGCCATCTCTTTGTGACCTGAAGCTCAGGTGTACTTGGGTTCTGCAGCAGGACAATGACCCAAAGCACACAAATGGATGGCTTAAAAAAAACAAACAAAATGAAGGTGGAATTTAGAGTGGCCTAGTCAAAGTTTGTTTGAGATGCTGTGGATGATCTTAAACAGGATGATTATGCTGAAAAAATTATAACAATTCTGTATAAAGAAGAGTGGAACAAAATTCATTGCCAATTATCGGTAAAGCTTGATTGCAATTGTTGCAACCAAGTTATGAGGTTTAGGGGGCAAACACGTTTTCACACAGGGCCTTTAATGATTAAAATTATTGTTTAAAAAAATGCTTTTTATATTTACTCAGGTTATCTTTGTCTGATGTAAAAATGTGTTTGATAATTAGAAAAATATCAGTATAACAAAAAAGCAAAAACAAATAAAATGTTTAGGTGGCTAATTCCTTTTTTTAATGCCAGTGTGTGCATATATATATATATATACATATATATTTATATGTACTTATTGAACTATATATATATATATATATATATATATATATATATATATATATATTTTTTTTTTTTTTTTTTTTTTTTTTTTTTTCAACCTAAAGAAAGTCTGAAGTTGCATAACGGATAACACCACCATCCTCCATGTGTTAGACTGGGGTCCTGAATACTGTGCCGTACTACTAATATGAGTCCTTGAGTGAAAGGCCGCTAGTACTGCAGTCACAAGATTAGTCATGAAACTATGAAACACCAGAGATGTGAGCGTGGGGTCAAACCTATTAATACACATTTATCTATCTATTTATCGATCTATGTGTGTATCTGTATGTGACGAGGCGGCTGGAACAGGAACGTTCCAAAGGGGGGTGTTTGAGGGAGGTTTCCTGAGCGTCTGAGTCAGCGAAAGAACAGGTCTGAAGGTCTTGTCTGTAGAAGTACCTGTCTGTAGACCTCTTCCCCCACCCCCCCACTTCCTCTCCCCTGTTCACGAAGAAGCTCGGGGCCAGGCTCACAGCGGGCCTGCGGCGTGGGCGAGCTCACAGCCACTTCTTAGAATAAGACACGGATGAGAGGAAACCCAAACCAAATAAAAAAAAAAAAAAACAGTTTGTCATGTAAACTGGAGATGAAAGAGACTGATATCAGGGTACGTGTGAGTGTGTATTTCTGTGTGCATGCTTGTGTGTGAGTTTATGTGTGTGTGTGTGTGTGTGTGTTTGTAGGGTAAAGGCAGACAGACAGTTGTGTCATGTTATGTCTTCTGTAAGAAACATCCCCAAGCCTGAGCGATGAAGACCAGGAAAGTGCACAGCCAGCATCAAGAAGAAAAAAAAATCATAAGCATACAATGGTATTTCCGGAGTGTCAGTCACCGACTACCTCGCTTTCGCCCGTGGGCCAACAGCAAAAACCAAACCACAGCTTTGCAAACTAGCATGCAGCGACCGTGCTTAAATACCATGTGAACACAGGTGGAGGGGGAAACTGTTCTCCTGCATTTAGCATAAAACAAGCGACCTTGATTTTTTTTTTTTTTTTTTTTACTATTTTTGACCATAAAAAAATACAATACGAAAGCAATGCAAATTAAATAACATCGTTTAATTTAATAAAAAAAAAAAAAAATCATACAAACATTCATACATAATATATATTAAACACAGCATTTGTTAACATTAAAAGCTGTAAACTTTAAAAAACAAAACTTTAGAAAACAAAACAGAAAATATCTGTATATCTATATTTCTATATCTATGCCTTTATTTTAAAAGAGATTAAATTTGGTCTTTTTTCAAGACTTAATAGGATTAATAGGATGAGTCTGTGTAGTATGTGTCTAATCATTTAAAAGTTTATTTTTCCATTCTTTTTTCAGTACCAGAATAAGGTAAAAAAATAAGGTTCCTTTATAAAGGGCTTATAAATAGTTTATATAAAAATGTGTTATTAATAAGATTAAAAATATTCTTTTTATAAACCATTAATAAGCAGTTACAACTACACATAAAAATATTAATTCTGCATTCATTTATACTCTTAAACCACCAATCTTTCTAGATGCTTATCTTCTTTTGTCTTTTACATCAGTCAGCAGTCAGATATTAACATATCTGTTTATAACATATCTGTTATTAAATAAATTAACTACCAAGATTAACCTTTTATCCAATAATCATAAAGTGGTGTATATTCACATTAAATAACATTAAATAACTAAACTGATTTTCTGAATTATTTTATTAGATATGTTAATGTTGACTGATTAAAAAAAACTTTGTGTTGTAACTACTTAATAACTACTTAATGGTTTATAAAGTATTTACAACCATTAATTAACCATAAATATTCCCTAATAGTCTATTAATAAGCCCTTTTATAAAAGAGCCGTATTTTATAGTGGTAGCCTTAATAATTACACTCTGCACAAGGCATGTCACGATGCTCATTGCTATCTTACACCCCGCCAACAGTCTATTTTCATGTTTTCCCTCTGCATCTTTGAAATAGCAATGGTGCTTGTGAATATATATCTACGCTGCTAATGGAAGTGGTGGTCTGGAAATGAGGTTTGTTTTTGGAGAAATTTCTGGTGTATTGCTATCTTGGCAACGGAAAACACAGGTGTGCCACTCACTGAAATTATCCTAGGCCGTTGTCAACCATCAGACTTTTATTGCTATCTTGGCAGTGAACTGTCAACACAGGCGCATCCCCAACGCATGCAAGAGTGCACAAACCCATAGCGTGTGCTTGTTGCCAGCTATGCAAACTTTTACATTAGCAATAAACAGAATGAACAAGCGTGAACAAACAGGTCAGTTTTCTCTGCTGAGAAAAAGCGTTGAACATGTACAGGCAGCTGCGCCGTTACAATAGCAATCCGCCAAAGTCAGAGCACTTCTGACTCTTAAAGGGAATGACAAGTGACACACTGATTTAACATTATTTCACGTAAAGCTCATAACACACCCATGATTATTTAACAGAATTCGTACACGAGGCGCTCTTTACAGTTGATGATTCGTCTATAGATCTCTAAGATCGGGCTCTAACTGTGTGACTTTGGTTAAAATAAAAATAAAAACGTTTAAATTATGTTAAACAAGCCTCTTTACCACCCACCAGTATCAACTCAGGGTGGAACAAGCTGATTTTACTTTTGTGACGAGCCTGTGAAGCCACAAAATGCTAAGTTCTGCTTTTACGAGCCACACAGCCCAGCCTAGCACAGTCTTTTACAGGGTATAAGATTTTTTTAGAGTATTTATTTGTTTTATATGTCTTTTGCCGCCTTCAAGTCAAGTTGAAAATATCAATGTTATTATTAAGCTGGATGTGCAGAACATAATTACAAGTGGTAAAGTTGATGAGTCCTGTTGCTATTTAAACCACACAAAAGGAAGTTGTGAAAATAGACTGTTGGCGGGGTGTAAGATAGTAATGAACATTGCAGTGTACAGTACCTTGCATAGGATATAAGATAAAGCCCCTTATCTCTGTACTTAATTGCATTCTAAGTTTATAGGGACTTTCTTTAAGATATTTGCAAGGAACTAATAAATAAAACGACAGTGATAAGCCTAGATGTGCATGTTTATGCTATATACAGTAAAACCATTATAGGTTTAAATAAACAGAATACTTTAAAGCAGGGCTCAAAGCAAAACAAGTATATATTTATATTTATATTGGTTAATTCTAAGCAGATATCAGGTCAGTATATTGATGTTTCTGTTTTTGTTGAACTTCCAGCTACTGTACTGTATATAAAGCATTGACAGTGCAACGTCTCTTATAAGTGAAGCCACCACAGGTCTAGTGCCTCTGCTGGCTGGTTGCAGTATGACATGTAGCTCCGCTCATCCCAGTTTTTAAGACATTTTTTACGCTATATTGTGGACAGGGTTCCTACACTTTTTAACCCAAAAATAGGCATGATTTTTCCATGCCTTCAAGGCCAATTTTTATATGATTTTTAAAACAGAAGTGCAGAAGTGAACAATAAAACCAAAAATCAACTAAAACTACAATCGAAATTGATTATAGTAAGCATAAAATGAATCGGTCACACAATTTTTAATAATAAAATGTGCGTCAGATCCTGAGAGCCCCATTGTGTAGAGCTAAATTACTGAATTAACTCTGAGCTGATGAATTTTAAGCTCAAACTAGATTTTCCCATCGATAAACTGAATCACAAAGATTTGTAGACCAAATTTCCATGACTTTTCCAAAACTTTCTGGGTATTTTTTTTTTTCCAAAACTTATCCAGACCTGGAAATTGCTATTTTTGAATTCCATGACTTTTTCAGTATTTCATGGCCGTATGAACATCTCACCCTGTGTGAGAATGTGGGGTTAAACTGTCTGTATTACGTGGAGTAGCTGAGTTATCGCCAAGCTGTCAGTCAACTAGCTTATTACCTACTTGTTACACTATTATTGATCATGTGTTGTTGTGCTGTTGGTCGCATTAACTCGTCGACACTCATTAAATAGCCAATGTGATGTAATAGTGGTTAGCCAACTAGCTAACATTAGCTAGTTAGCATTATATTGCCCTATAAACTCAATGAAGGTAGTCTGAGATGCTTGTGCTTGGTCTGGGAGAATGGGATGAGTCTACCAAATGATTAGACCATCCGTGTTTTCTACAGTCTGTTGTTTGAACAAGTTAAAAAAACTTTATTATATTTTATTACAGGCTGTACGTTGGCCAGCCTATAATTTACCCAGCATGCTATAGAATTAGAATCAACACATTGCTTCATCATACAGTTTAAGGCCCAATCCCATTTCACCTCTTGACCCTACCACTTAACCCTACCCCTCTGTTAGCCCTTCATATGAAGATTTTTCTAATTCTCCCCCTTAAATCGAGGGGTATTAAAACCACGAGAAAAGTTGGCGGAACAAGCGACCAAAGAAACCCAAAAATGTAATTAAGTAATTTCCTAATTAAAAGTGATGATTAACACTATATTACCATAGTTAGATGTTTTTTTTTTCCAAATGCTTTATGGTAACTTTTCCGTTCCACCTTAAATGGTCCAACAGAAGGCAAGGGGCAGCAGCATTTAAGGTGGAATGGAAAAATTAAAAGCTAATCAAAGCTAATCAGGGCTAATTTTCACCTCCCCATTACAGAGGAATTGAGGAATGGACAATAATAATTTCCCCACTTAAAGGCCATAAAGTTAACTAGTTAACCAGCAGCAGCTAGTTACGTTACTAAACTTACTTCAGCGCTTCTGATGACGAATTGGGTGGTTCTTAGAGGGAAGATTTTACCCCTTTCTCTTGTAATTCTGTTCTAAAGGGAAGGGTTACACTTAAAAACAAGGGGTAGGGGTAAGTGGAAGGGTCAAAGGGTAAAATGGGATTGGGCCTAAATGTCAAAGAAACTACTACTGAGACTAAAATACTACATTTAAAAAAAAAAATAGAAAATGAGTCACCAGTTCTAGCCCACGTTTACTAATTTCATCTAGCCCACACGCCACTGCAGAATCACTGTGGTGCTGAAAATTGAACCAGTTTCAAAAGCCACCACATATACGTGGTTTATACAGCTTGACTAGTTTTGGCCCACAGTACTTTTTCTTTTTACATCATTGCAACCCCACCAAATTGTTTTTTGTTTTTTGTTTTTCTGAACATTATAAATTATTTTTTACACTATAAGGCGCACTTAAAGTCTTTAATTTTCCGACTTGAGACTCGAGCTTTTTTAGCATTAGCCGCTAACCACGCTAAGCACTCGCTCTTTCGCTGTTTAGAGGTGAGTATTATCGGACTGTAGCATACTGCTAACCCCGGCTAGCACTGCTGGAGCAGTATTAGCATTAGCCGCTAACCACAGTGCTAGGTTTTGTCTCCATCCAGAGGTGAGTATATCAGAATGTAGCATGCGAATTTACCGTGGAAAAACTAGAAATTTAATATGCAATTATATTTATATTAGTGGTGTCAATCAAAATACTAGTAAATACTAGTAAAAATATGTCTTCATAATGTTTACACATTATTGTAAACATCACAGCTTGGTTGTAAGAATTTCTGAACTAACTTATCCTTAACTAGCTAAGTGTAAAAGGACGTTTTCACACCTGTAGTTGTAGTTGGTTTCTATGGTCCGGATCAGTTGATGATTTTGTTTACTTGGAGCTTTTTCTCCCAATGTTTGGTTTGGTTTCACACAGGCATAAAAACCTAAACGCACCAAAATGCGCACCAATAAACCACTCAAGCACATTGTTGAAGCGAGCAGTGAACACTGCACATACTGCACTCTGTGTGTAAACAGCATGGAGCAGCAGAGACAGCATTTGTTCATAGCAGTATTTTATCTGGCTTATATATATATATATATATATATATATATATATCAGATTAAACTGTATATTTGATTGCTGGGTTGGATCAAGACCAGATCTTGTTCTCACCACATGCAAACCGTTCCAGAAAAAAAATTGTGGCATTGAGCAGGGGCGGGGTTGTGATTATGGCGGAAGTTCTGGTCAAACTTGGTGGTGTAATTTTTTAACTTGCATTAAAATAATAACACGTTACTGATTCCAAATTAATTGTGTGCTTTATATATATATATATATATATATATATATATATATATATATATATATATATATATATATATATATATATATATATATTACCATATTGTTTATTGCACCATTATTAACATGTCCAATAAAAGAATAAGTGCAAAACATTCTGTGTTACTCATCTTAAAGAGTCCGGGTTGCCAAAACAGGCCTAAATAAGTAAAGCAAGGCTACACCATAAACATCCCAAAGAAGTTTTCACCTGCAGACTGCAGGAGAACCCTGCCGTCTTTTGCCTGAACGAAAACACCTTCCTTTCTAAACAGGTGGAACACGCCGCCCAGGTAGCTGTTTCTTACAGAGGATGTTAAATTTGGTTTCTGCCCTCCAACGTAATGGTAACGCAGGAGCTCAATGGGATCTGGGTAGAGATGTGTGGCCTTCATCACCCTGTGGTTAAAAGTTCCTCCATCTGCTTTGAAGGTGAGTTTCGAGTAGATGTAGTAGTAGCCCTCTTTCGGAACCACCAGCTTTCCATTAGTTAGCGTCAGCTCATGAATGTGGTCCTCCTCATCACTCCAGGTAATGAGTCCATCCTTATCAGGCCAACTGGCACCTTCAAAAACAACAGTAAAACAATAAGAAAAGAAAAAAGTAGAGTTTAGTTTATAGTTTATAGTTTAGTCGTCAGGGTGGGAGCAGCAAGGAGACGTGGAGATTTATTGAAATAAACAAGTAAACAACATAAAAAAAACAAAGAACAAAAAAAAAAAAACCCTAAGAAACACAGGAACATAGAAACAAAAAAAAAACATGGGAACACGGAACCTGACTGAGCCCCTAAGAAATTAATCCCAACTGGATAGGGTTTATGACATTAGAACTGTAATCTGATAGGTGGTGTTAATTATTAAAAAACTATGACAAAAACAATCTTCCTTGACAACCTATTTTTTTAGGACGAAAACGAGACAAGAACTCAATGAAATTAAAACTTAAAAACCAAAAACTATGATGAAATTAATTTTATTCATTTTTTTAAACTGTTCAGATTTCTGGAGGAAGGTAACACATGTAACATGGCTCTGTTAGCTAGTTAGCTAGGTTTGCTAGTTTAATATGTTTCCAGTTTAGTGTTAGCATTAGGGCTAGCTAGGAAAGCTAGTTAGCTAGTTTGATATGCTTCCAGTTTAGTGTTAACATTAGGCTTAGCTAGGTAAGCTAGTTAGATATTTATCTGGTTTAGTATTAGAATTAGGGTTAGGTAGGTTAGCTAGTTTGATATGTATCTGGTTTAGCGTTAGCATTAGGGTTAGCTAGGTTAGCTAGTTTGATATGTATCTGGTTTAGCGTTAGCATTAGGGTTAGCTAGGTTAGCTAGTTTGATATGTATCTGGTTTAGCGTTAACATTAGGGTTAGCTAGTTAGCTAGTTACATACTTATCTGATTTAGTGTTAGCATTAGGGTTAGGTAGGTTAGCTAGTTAGCTAGGTTATCTAGTTTTATATGTCTCTGGTTTAGTGTTAGCATAAGGGTTATGTAGGTTAGCTAGTTAGCTAGTTTAAGATGTCTTTAATTTAGTGTTAGCATTAAGGTTAGCTAGATTATCTAGTTAGCTAGTTTGATATGTCTTCAATTTAGTGTTAACATTAGGGTTAGCTAGGTTGGCTAGTTAAGCTAGTTTGAGATGTCTTTAATTTAAGTGTTAGCGATATGTAATGTCTAAAAGAAATCTGTTCAATCCATCATCATTAGTTAAGGCGTTTCGGTTTTATTAACCATAAATATCCCTCTTCCTCAAGCTGCGAAACACAATTCATGCAGCTATTTCATTTTCATTTATTTATTATTTTATTTATTTATTTTTTATTCATTTATTATATTAATAAACATTAGCAATTAACAATCTCAAAATAACAACAAAAATCTGAGAGAGTAAAACAAAAAAAATACATAATACATACTTTTTATTTGATTATATTAATTAGTCTAAAACTAGACCACAGTGTTTTTTTATTGTTTTTTTTTACTAAAACTAGACTTAAACTAATATTAACCAAAAGATTAAAATGTGACTAAAACTATTATATATTTTAGTAAAAAAGACTAAAAATAAAACTGAAATCAAAACCATCTGTCAAAATTAGTACTGCTGGCAGTAAACACAGAGACTACAGAGCACTAAAGGAAGTCGTGTTATGGAGAAACTAAAAGTCGGTCCCACTTACGTTGCAGGTGTGCTACAGACTTGGAAGGTCTCCGAAATGTAGGTCGTCTTGTCGGGCGCACTGTGGGTTGTTGTGGCATGACTGGTTCATCTTAAAAAAAAAAATTCTGTTATTTCTGTTATTATTCATATATATATATATATATATATATATATATATATATATATATATATATATATATATATATATATATATTTTTTTTTTTTTTTTTTTAACATTTTGATTCATTTTTATTCATTTTAATACTAAAGTCGTCCAGACTATGAAGGAACACATAAGGAAGCATGTAGTAAAAAAAAAAAAATTACTCGTTGTAATTTAAATTACTTGTGGTAAAATGGTCTTGGCCAATGCACTTGAGGATACTTACAAAGTTTATAAAATGTTTCAGATTGACTGACCTTCATTCCTTTAAGTTTTTTTTTTGTTGTTTATTTAGTTGAAAAGTTCTTGCTTCTCCTAATATGGATTAATACATTACTCAAATGATGCTCTCAAACACAAGAGGACAAGAAATTCAATGCAATGCAAAATGCGATGATGTGCAGTTTTTAAATGATGATTTCATTTATTAAAGAAAAAACATAATTTGTTAATCATCTATCAGCCTGGAAAAGGTTGCAAAATCATTTCTAAAGCTTTGAGACTCCAGCCGACCACAGTGACAACTATTGTTCACAAATGGAGAAAACATGGAACACTGGTGAACCTTCCCAGGAGTGACCGGCCGACCAAAATTACTCCAAAAGTGTGTGGGCAACTCATCCAGGAAGTCACAAAATAACCCAGAACTACATTTAAAGAACTGCAGGTCTCACTTGCCTCAGTTAAGGTCAGTGTTAATTATTCAATAATAAGAAAGAAACTGGTGAAAATAGTCTCCACTGGCCAAGAAACACCTTGATAATCCCCAGGATTTGGGTAAATATTCTTTGGACTGACTTTGGAAGGCATGTGTCCTGTTACTTCTGGCATAAAACTAACACATAATTTTATAAAGAGAACATCATACTGAATGTAAAACATGGTGGTGGTAGTGTGATGGTCTGGGGCTGCTTTGTTTGTGACCTTAAGATCAGGCTTGAAAGACTGAAAGACATTGCTGTTTATTTGCAACGTTTGCTTTGTTGATTTAGAGGGCAAATATATCTTTTTTACATAGGGCCAGGTTAATTTGGATGAATTTTTTTCTTTAATAAATAAAATGATCACATCTGATTTTTTTATGCTTACTTTTTATGTTATCCTGGTTCGATATTAAAATGTGTTTTGTTAATCTGAAAAAAAATATATGATAAAAAAGAAAAAAAAAAACAAAGAAAGAAATCTGTAGGGGGCAAATGTAGTATTTTATGTAAATGTATGTACTGAAAGTTTAAACATAGATTGTCCCATACCTTTTTTTGTACACCAAAAAAAACTATGTAAAAGAACTCAACGAATAAAATAAGTGAATCAAAACCGTTCTTACCTATTCTCTTATCACCTTTTTGAGCGTCAGTCTGTGGAGTATCAGGAGTATCAGGTTGCTTAGACTTCAAATGATGAAACTCTTTGTCCTTAAACACAAATATGAATATTAAAACATGTTACACAAAAGAAATATATTAAAACACTGCTTCAGCTCTGCCTAACATCAACGGTTTTCATGCATACTCCACTGTAAAACCCAATAAGTTGACTAAACTCAAAACTTTTGTTGGAACAGATTACCTAATACATCTTAAATTCATGTAATATAATTTGTAGGTACAGTGAACTTAACAAATACATATACATGTGTATTTAAAAGTAAGATTTTTCTTAACTTCTGGATATTTTATTTATTTTAAGTACTGTATACTACATTGGTTTTAGTAAGAATTACATAATTCATATTTTATACATTTCTGCCAACTTAACCAGAACACAAAATATATGATAGTATATATATATATTTTTATTATTTATATCAATTGCTTTGCATAATAATTCTGCTTTGAATGAATCTACAAATGTAGATTTGTATTTAGTCTTCTTTTTTTTAATTCGACTATTTTAATTTAATACTTATAGAAAAGTAAATGAAAAAAGAAAACAGTAGTGAATTAAAAGTACACAGAGCTACTGCAGCTCAGAAAATGATTCTTGTTCTTTCAGCCTACAACACAGAAGCCAAGCAGTTAATCATAATATATCGTCGCTGTCCAATGAAAAACACTTATCTCCAAAACAGCAACTTTACAGGAGAGAAAAAACCTTGTAAACTTTCAATGGAAGTCAATGTAAAAAGAGTTTATTTCAGGTCATTTTGAAGTTGAGTTTCTATTGGTCCGTTCATCAAGAAATTTTGGCACAGTGTAAGGGACAGTTTATCTGTTCAAAATATGTAGTTATTAAAAATCGACAAAAAAGGAGATAAGTGTTTTTCATTGGACAGGTAGTGTGGGGGGAATGACTACACACTGACAGTTAGTATATGTCAGAAACTAAGGAACAAACAGTATGCAAATAGATTGTGAGAGAAGCCAATGGAAAAGTAGCTGTTAATGGCAACAGAGCAAACTTAGTTATTATTATAAGTTGGTTGAACTCAAAGATCTCTGTTTGAATGAATATGTGCCCACAAATGTTCAACTAACTCAAAATAGTTGAGTGCTGTTTAAAAAATGTTTTTTTTTTTTTTTTTTGTAAAACAGACTTAATTTATTTGAGTTCAAACTACTTCTGGGTGCAGGATCATGCAGGTCACTGGTTTGATACACAGGTAGTCAATATGGTGCATGTGGCCCAAGCAGAGAAACCAGGTCATCTGGCCTGGCTAACCCACCGCACGCAGAACACATGTTTCATGTGTGAGAGAGGAAACTGCAGCTCACCGGGGGGCTTCAAAGAAGAGGAGGAGCCTGACCAGACTAAACCTTTTTAGCCTGGTATTTCCGACACACATCATGGAGCTTTAATGATTATCTCTGCTATAATTTAAATTTCCATTTGTTTCCATTCGGTAAAACAGGGAACTTTTGCATTAGAACTAATTATATAATCTTTATATCTCTTTCTTTATTATTTATCTTAATTCTCTGCATATCTTCTACTGACATTATTATAGTACACACTCTCAGCATACTATACAGTACTATACAGTACTATACAAGTACTATACAAGTTTGAACACACGGTACCACTTTAAAAGAAGATTACCTTTATAAAGGGTTTATAAATGGTTTGCAATTAGTTTATTAATGGTTACTAATTAGGTTGTAAATGCCTTAAAAATCATTAATAATCAGTTATAACACATACGTAGAAAGGGCAACAATGACCTGTTGTTTGCCAAATTGATTTTTAAGGCATTTACAACCTAATTAGTAACCATTAATAAACTAATTATAAACCATTTATAAACCTTTTATAAAGGTAGTCTTATTTTAAAGTGGTACCGAACACTGTTAACAAAAGTTCTTTCACTGTTTTTATTTATTTATACACATAAGGAATCATCTAGTACCTTAAAAGTGTTAAACAAGCCAAAATACTGATGAAATGATCCTGTGCAACAGAGGTGACTCTTGCTCTTGCTTTCTTGGGCCGTTTCCTGATGAGAGCCGGTTTCATCATTTCATCATTATAACGTTTCTTAATAGTCTTTGACTCTTGACTGCACTTGAGGACACTTTCAAAGTTCTTGACTGTTTTTAGATTGACTCACCTTGACTGATCTACAACGTAAAACCCCTGAATTTAAGGTGTGCCCAAACTTTTGAGTGGTACTGTCGGTATTTGTCATATAAAATTCCAAAAACCTATCTAGCACTACTTTTTGAAAGGAAACAAAATATGTGCTAACTTTTAAAATAAAAGAAAAGAAGAATTATTTACGATAATCTCAGTAACTTTAGTTATTTATTTTTTTCATTCAGTAAAACAGTGTAGAGTCAGTGTACACAGACGTTTGGCATTAAAATTAAGCAAATAATTCCAGAATTAATTATATATGTCCTATTTTACAGCACTTTGGGGGGTTCTTTTGAAATATTAAAGATCTTGGCAGCCTTTTCCAGAATTACTGTGGAAGGGTTTGGGTACCACTTTAAATAAGGCTCCTATATACAGGATTTTTTATTTATATATATTTTTTAAGGATTTTATTAATGGTCATTAATAAGCTTGTTAAGGCTTAAAAAACATTAATAAGCAGTTATAACACATAAATAAAAAGAGCAACAGTGGCCCAACATTTATTTATACTGTTAAATCTCACTTAACTACCCACATAAATTATTTATCCACTATTCATAATTTAGTATATACTAAATCATTAAATGACTAAACTTACTTTATATATTATTATGCAATAATCAAAATTTGGCAAATCTGGCAGGTCACTGTTCCCCTTTCGATATATGTGATGCGCCCACCGCAGGGATATTTTACTGGATACTGCTTTTGCATGGTATCTTCATAATGAATGCACCAATCCTTCATAAGAATAAGCAATGAAGAAAAATGTAAAATATAAAAAGTATATTTATCGTTTATCATTGTTGAATGCACTCGTGCAGAATAAGCTTTCCCAGCCTTAAAACTTTTATACCACTATACTTGCACTATAATTTTTATAAAGGTTCTGTCGTTCCCTCTTTAACCCTAACTGATACACTTTCACTTTTATATTGACACACTATTGTCTTGTGTGTCTCTTGTCTCAAGTATGTTTATACCTGTGACATTGTTGTATTGTACATTTAATATCTCTCATTCTTTATTTCTCTACTATTTATAATTTTATAATTTTGCTGTACTTTAGTCAAAACCACTATCACTTATTTATTTTAGGCCTACTATAATCAATTTCGATTGTAGTTTTAGTTTATTTTCTTTTTTTTTCCATGTTTGCACTGTTTTTAAAGTTGTATGGTCATGACAATTTGCCTTGAAGGCATGATAAAATCATGGAAATTTATTGGATAAAATGTATATGAACTATGGATGGAGAGTAAATTCAATTTAAATACTCTGTATTTTCTGTATATATGCTGTACTGACAATAAAACTACTATACTTGACTTCACTTGACTAGAAGAACACACAGTTATGAGATTGTAAGTTCTGGTGTTGATCTTTTATGTCTGTGTGAACTCTCCTGATTTACTTTCTTGAAAAACCCATTTGGAAACAGTTTAACCGACTTATTTTTCCGATTTATTTGTCTGTATTTCTTCTTATGTTGGTGTTTTTCAAACAAACGCATCCATAAAATCAGTAAAAATCTTAAGATTCAATATTCACAGACCCAGCACGGCTCATCCCCGGTTACCCTTTTAATATGAGTGTTTGCTTTTATGTTCTAAAGCCAAATCCACTTTGAAGCCCCTTTGTCTGCATGTGAAAAAGAGATGCGAAACTGCTTCACAATTCAAAACCACACCATAGACGATAAAGGGGCCACCTTGGGTCTTGGGTACGGCTTGAAACAGGAGATCGAAAGCATGAATTAGACAAAAAAAGCAAGAGTTACAAAACAGAAGAAGCCAAGCAAAGACGAGGTGTTACCTGGTGCATGAGGGAAAAGCGACATTTAGAAGAAATGGAGTCAGACAGAAAGAAAAAGAAGCAAAGACAGAAGGCAGAAGAGTCTTTCAGAAGGAGATGACCAGCCTATAGTTATATATATGCATATATATATATGTTTGTAGACTTACTTTTACGTCTTGCTTGTGGCTTTGGAGATAGTAAAGGAAACAAGCCTCCACCAATATGCCAATAAGAGCCATGCTGACCAGTAAGAAGAGTATGGTTTCGGTCACTTTGCGTCTCTGTCTTTGGGCCATCCTCTGGCCTGGCTTGGGGGGCAACGGTGGGACTCCAATGCAGCTATCCACAGAAAACACAGTGGGGTATGGAAGTCCTCGATCAGCCATGTCCTCAAATTCTCACGGTACGAAACCGGTAGCACTCCCAGTCACCAAAGTAGGCGGACAACTCGAGACTTTAAGATGCTCTAACCAAGTGTCAGGATGAGTCTGAACCAAAGAAAAATTTCAAATTAAAAAAGACAGTAACGAGTTAAAGACAGAAAAGAGACAGAACCCATGCAGTTTCTATCTCTAGAAGTGAGGAAATGTAAAAAAAAAGAAAAGAAAGGGAAAAAAAAGAGTGTGAATGAGATGAAAGACAACGTGAGCATGCAGCATGCACACCTCCTCATAAAACTGTCACTATAGGTGGTTTCTAATTGGACGGTATGCAGCAACAGATAAATACAGATACACCAAAACCATCACTGATAATCTTACTACAGCCGGAAAAAACAGCCAATGAGCACAAGCCCTGAATCTAAACATGAATCTAAACCTCAACCTGCTAATGAGTAACACTAATGGTTGTTGGTTGACTGTTGATCTTTATCACTTTATTACCTTTTTTTTTTATCAATTTACCAAACTTTTTTTTTCTTCATCTGCATTACACTTTTAACCTTTACACAGATTTACTACATACATTACCCAATATATATATATATTCACAGTGGCTTGCAAAAAGTATTCATGCACCTTGAACTTTTAATATTTAAAAATTTTGTCACCCTAAAATCAAAAACTTAACTGTATTTTATAGAGATTTTAAGTGACAGAAAAACACACAAGTAGCACATAACTGTGAAGTAGAATGAAAATGATACATTGTTTTTAATTGTTTTTTTTTTTTATTTTATAAAATAAAAAATTTAGGAGTTTGATGTTCAAAAAGTATTCAGTGTATTCTGAACCCCTAAATAAAATCCAGTGCAGTCTTCACAAGCCTTCAGAAGTGACTGAATTAGTTAATAGAGTTAATAGAGCCCAGCAGCTGTGTGTAATTTAGTCTTAGTATAAATAGACCTGTTCTGTGAAGACTTCAGTGGTTTGTTAGAGAGCACTAGTGAACAAACAGCATCACAAAGACCAAGGAACTCACCAGACAGGTCAGAGATAAAGTTGTGGAGAAGTTATAAGGTTATAAGCTTTAGGGTTAGGTTATAGGTTTAAAAAAAACACATATCCCAAGCTTTAAGCATCCCAAAGAGCACTGTTTAGTCAATAAACCAAAAATATTAAATATAAAAGTATTCAACAACTGCAAAACTACCAAGACATGGCCATGGTCCACCCAAACTGACAGATCGAACAAGGATCGAATGAGCACTGGTCAGAGAAGCAGGCAAGAGACCCATGGTTACTCTGGAGGAGCTGCAGAAATCCAAAGCTCAGGTTCAGGTGGAACAGGAAAATCTGTTGACAGAAGAACTATAAGTCGTGCACTCCACAAATCTGGCCAAGAAGAAAGATAGTGTTGAAAGAAAGACATAAGAAGTGCTGTTTGTACAGCAAACATGTGGTTGAAGTTTCTGTGGTTTTTGGCCTAAAAACTGGCTCCTTTTGTGGCAGAAAAGTAACACTGCTCATTATCGTAAAAAAAAAACACCATCCCCAAAGTGAAACATGGTGGTGGCAGCATCATGCTGTAGAGATGCTTTTCTTCAGCAGGGACAGGGAAGCTGGTCAAACGAAAGCATGCAAAAAGTGAGTTTTGCATAATGTTCATAAATGTAAAAAAAAAAATCTATTCATATATTTATCTATAAAACTATATTTCTAGATTTGACTTGGCCTTAGACTATTTTACCTTTATTGACATATACTCCCTCCTGCGCTGCTTTATCTTTACCTTATCATGCGGTCTCCAATAAAAAAAAAAATCCGCACAACTTGATGCAACCGCCCCCGTGCTTCACACACGGTGCTTTGGTCTTATCTAATAATAATGCCTTAAACTGCACCTTAGCTGAGTCACTGTTATGCCCTATGCACACACTCCTGACATACTTTGAGGTTTTTGTTTTTTGTTTTTTCAGAATTGGCTTCCACTAGATGCTCTTGATAGCATTTAATGGTTAACTTCTTCAAAAAGTAACTTCTTTACAGCGCAAATAAGGATTTCAGATTTCAGACAGAGAGATTGTGAAGGAATTGAAACGGATTACAGATCAGTTGAACAGCAGTCGTTAAACTACTGTCTGCAGCAGACAGACAGACAGTCAGAAAGCCCTACTTTCATTATTAATAAACAGTCATCTTATATATGTATAGGTATATGCAGGGGCGTAGCAGCAAATTCGGGGCCCTGTACACTCTCAGTGACAGTGGGCCCCTATCCATGCCAGTACACAAGGAACGTGAGCAAAAATTTTCATGGGCCCCTCTCTCTACTTGGGCCCTGGGTGGTCAGGTCCACTTTTCCCCCCACTACCACGCCCATGGGTATATGTATATATGTGGTCAGGCTGCTGGCAGTAATTTTAGTTGGTATACAGAAAGGTGACCTGATTATGGGCTGTATTCAGTATATAGAGCGTACCATCCTCTTCTCTCTTACTCATTACCGTAGCTCTGTTTTGTCTGCAAATATCTGCAAATGCGAAAGTGCCTCGTAGCAAATAACAAACAGCCTTTATAAAGACTACCCTTGTGAAAAAGTAGTGTATTTAAAAATAATATTAGTTTACTTGAACTAGGTATATGCGGAAAAAGTAAAATTGACTTTTTCTACCTATATTTACATATTTACTATAGTTTAAAAAAAGTATACTTTATTTTGCTGTGCTAATTGTGCACTGGAGATGTACTTAATAAAAATAGATACATAAGTATACTTAGTATTATTATTTTAATAAAACTGTGCTTTTTGTATGATTAAACTATACTTTTTCTTGATGTGTCCTAGGATTCTATCTTTATACTGTATACAGCTCTGGAAACAAAAATAAGAGACCATTTCAGTTTATTAATCAGTTTCTCTGTTTTTGCTGTTTACAGGTTTATGTTTGAGTAAAATGAACATTGATGTTTTATTCTTTAAACTACAGACAACATTTCTCCCAAATTACAAATAGAAATATTGTCATTTAGAGCATTTATTTGCAGAAAATAAAGAGAAATGGCTAAAATAACAAAAAAGATGCAGAACTTTCAGACCTCAAATAATGCAAATAAAAACAAGTTCATATTCATAAAGTTTTAGAAGTTCAAAAATCAATATTTGAGGGGAATATCCCTGCTTTTGGATAACTTTATGCCACTCCTGGTGCGAGAATTCAAGCACTTTAGCTTGGTTTTGTGGCTTGTGATCATCCACCTTCCTCCTGATTATATTCCAGAGGTATATATATATATATATATTTGCAATAGGACTCTACTTCAGTGAAATGTTTAAAACAAACCATTAATCTTGTTTTGTCAAATTAAATCAGTTTTGTGTTAAAAATGAATGTGATGTTTAATCTATATTTTAATCTTCTCCACAACTTTATCTCTGACCTGTCTGGTGAGATCCTTGGTCTTCATGATGCTGTTTGTTCATTATAGTGTTCTCTAACAAACCACTGAGGTCGATACAAAACAGCTGTATTTATACTGAGACTAAATTACACACAGACTTCTGAAGGTGATTGCACTGGGCTTTATTTAGAGATTTCAGAATACAGAGGGCTGATTACTTTTGCACGTCACACTTTTCAGATTTGTATTTGAATCAAATTTTGAAAACCATGTATCCTTTTCATTCTACTTGTAATTTGTGGTCGCAAGCCATTGTACATACTAAAGTGTATATTCATTTTAATATGGAGATAAATGTCAGGGGCGTATTCCACCGAATGGCTGGCGTTTCTGTCCCCAGGAAATTACATGTATGAATGTGCACACAAAAAATAACTTTAAAATACATTTTATTATCAAGCATAGTGTTTTGTACATTGACCCAATTGCTAACGTAAGACATGTAATTAATTAAATTACAATAACCTTAATAAAATCTACAAACACTTAAAACACTTATATAGCATTTGTAAAAATAGCATTTGTTACCTGTCCCCCACTCTCTAACTATAAACCTTACCATGACATATAATTATGCAGTTTTTGTCATAATAAATCCAGAATATTTAAGTTAAAATACACATTTTAGTTGTGTTCCTGTTGTTGTTTCACTCAGTCCTGTTACTGTAACACATTACTCTGATCATCTGAAAAATCTGGAACATTCTACATTCAGTCACAGGAAGTGACATCAGCAGACATCCCAAGTTGCAAAAGTTGATTTCAGGGAGTCCCCCCCCAACCCCTCCACCCCCCCGGGCGGCAAAAAATAAATAAATAAATAAAACAACTCACCGAATGATAATGAAACTTTAATTTTATATTAATTAATTTTACGTTGTTTTTTTTTTTTTTTTTTTTTAATAAAATTTAGAGTATTCAGAGTTGAAATACACAGCTGAAATTGGAAGGCCCTGCCTCTGCTTTCCTGCCTATGCTTTTTTTTTATTTGACAAAAATTGACAGTAACAATATCACAAGAAATTGCACAAAATCAAAAACATTTCATATCATATTACAATAATTATTAATATTGCCTCCGCCATGATCTGCTTTCTCTCACTCACTGAACAAATCCCGTCCGGGAGGGGGGAGAAACACTGCCCGCCCACATTAAAAACTGATTGGCTGTCTCACAGACTCTTTGCAGAGAACAGGCCAATCAGAACCCTCTCTGTTTTCTCTCTCTCCTTCCCACACGTGATTAGAGAATAAAAGTCTGTGGCCTGTGTGCGCGTTTGGGGCGCTCGTTCTGAATTCCGGGAGATTATATGTGACTCGCGGGCATCAGGGAGCCGCTACTGAAATGCGGGAGACTCCCACAGCTTCAGGAAGACTTGGTTTGTCTGCTGGTTCTTCTAAAGATCATAGGAAGACCAAAATTAAGTTCCCTCATTTGTTTTTCTGTATATTTGATCTTATTGTAACTGTCACTGAAGAGGTTGATCTCAACACTCTGTCCTGTTACCTAAATTAATTCTTAGATCTTATTGGTTTATTTTTAAAATACAAATTTTGGGAAAATCACTAGACTATGCCCAGTGTCCTGATGCTATTAGCATAGCCGCTATTTAGCTATTTTAAATGTTTTTGCTAATTCTATGCTAAAAAAATTATTCTCAATACTTTTAGTCCTGTTACTCAACACATAAAAAGTAACAGGAATGAGTTTCAGTAACAGGAGTGATTTTTTTTTACATGCAGTCAACCATTTATTTAAAATGAAGACTTTGAAGTTTTGTAACCATCTTTGTATTAGAAATATTGTAAAAAAAAAAAAAAATCATAAAGTAAATCTGCCTGAGTTTGACCAGTACATGTTTTGAATAGTTAAATATGTAAATTGCAGTTCTCTGCAGCACCAGCAGGATAGCTGTTCTGCCTCTTGGATGATCTCCAGACCTCAGATCATCTCGTATCTCTTCAGCAGCAGCAGCAGGTCCTCCTCCTCCATCACAGAAACATGTTCCACAGACACAGCTGACCGGGGTTTACCACAGAACTGCTGTGATGGAGCTCAGTCTGAGGCAGTTCTCCACTCTCTGCTGGCTTTTCTTCATGATGCTCTCTCAGGAATCTGCCTTCGCCTTGGGGAAGAGCCAGGATCTGACCTTCCTGCTCCCCGTGGGCAGCACCCAGTGCTTCTTCCAGACCACCGTTGAGAACAGCAGCATGGCAGTGGAGTACCAGGTCAGTCCCGGGTCAGGCTTTTAAAGAGTTAATGTAACTATATGTGTTTTATATTTATTATGGGTTTTGTTCCAACTGGCTGGGCGGCTCTGCTGAATTTTGCTTTCTATGAACTGGGTCTGGATCACTTTAACGTTTCTACTAGTGTTAAACTTCTTTAATTAAAGTTAATTTAGCATAAATTAAGTTTCTATGTGATAATCAGGAGATCGGTGGTTTGAATCCCAGTCATGCAGCTTGCCATCAGCAGCTGGAGTCCCGAGAGAGCACAATTGCTTGGCCTTGCTCTCTATGGGTGGGTACAGAAGAGGGCACTCTTTCCTCTTATCACTTCAAAGGGTGATGTGGATTAGCACAAGGCTGCGTCTGTGAGCTGATGTATCAGAACCGAGTCGCTGCGCTTTCCTCCGAGCACGCTGGCTCCTCAGCAACTTGGCTACATCAGTAGGCATCAGTTTAGCTAAATTGGGGAGAAAAGTGGGATAAAATAAAAAAATAATGAATAAAAAAAATTTAAGATTAAAAGTAAAAAAATGAAGTAAAAAACGTAGCTAGCATAAATAAAGTTAATGTTAGCATTAATAAAGAAAATTATTTCGGATGAATAAAGTTAACCAGTTAGCATTAGTGAAGTTAAACATTAAGCATTAATAAAGCTAATCTGTTAGCATTTGTAAAGTTAAAGTTAATGCTAGCATTAATTGAGTTAATAACTTGTTTTTATTAATAAAATGTAAACATGTAAACTTTATTAAAGAAAATCATTTAACATTAATAGTTAAATTATTTATTTAAATGACATTTCTAATAAGCTTTAAGGGTCAGTCAATTATTTCATCAATAAAAGTATTTATTTAGCATCAATTTAGCATAAAAGTTAATGCAGAGTTTGCATTAATAAGGTTAATAATTTTGACTCAGTCAAGTTCAGTTAATCAAGTAGCATCAGATAAGTTAAAACTTTAGCATTAAATCAAATTGTATTGCATTAATAAAGTAAAGCATGCATGTACATGAAACTAGCATGAATAAAGTTCATCTTTTAGCCTTAATAAAGTTATTTAGTTAGCAAAACTGTAACAAAACTGTGTTGTGCTGCTGAGAAAACCAGTTCTAGAGGCTGTTATAGACAGCTGGTAGAATTTGCATATGGAAATAAGAGGGTGAGGTCTGTGGATCTGTCTGTTAGAGCTCCTTTGTGATAGAAGTGTAATAAGTCTGCGTATTGATAAAGTGAGTGTACTACATGTAGTACTACATAGTGCAGTACTTTTGTCCATGTGTATTATTATATACAGTATTTTGCTGCTAAGCAACCAAATAGTAAATTTTTTTCACTCATTTTATTTCAGTTTTTTTTTTTCTTTTTTTACAGGTTCTAGCAGGTTCTGGGCTGGACGTGGGCTTCACACTGATCTCTCCTCATGGACACAGGCTGGTCTCTGTGTTCAGGAAGTCGGAGGGTTTGCACCTGTGAGCTTCTACACTAACACATACAAGCACATCTTTAAAAATTTGAATATCACTGAAAAGTCACTTAATTTCAGTAATTCAGTTCAAAATATGAAACTGATATATTATATATGTGTATTACACACAGAGTGATCTATTTTAAGCATATATTTATTTTATTGTTGATTATTTATGGCTCACAGCCAATGAAAACCCAAAAATCAGTGTCTTAGAAAATTCGAATAGTATATAAGACCAATTGGTACTTTTGGCAGTGTGGGCAGTGTGCCAAGTCCTGCTGGAAAATGAAATCCGTACGCTAGACCTAAAGCAGTTTGGACTGTGTGTCTCTCCACTCTTCCTCCAGACTCTGCTCCCTTGATTTTTTCTAAATGAAATGTAAAATTTACTGATGATCAGTGATGGTTTGGAGAGACATGTCATCTGCTGGTGTTGATCCACTGTGTTTTATTATCAAGTCTAAAGTCAGTGCAGTTTTGTTTTCCCACAAAATCTTACAGCACTTCATATTTTACAGCTTCCCTCTGCTACTGACAACTTTCATATATATGGATATGGATTTCATTTTCCAGCAGGAGTTGGCACACTGCCCACACTGCCAAACTGACCAATTGGTCTCATATAATATTAAATTTTTCTGAGACACTTAATATTTATAACAGTGTACTAATGTATTAACTCTGTCTCAGGGTGGACCCCACAGCAGAAGGTGACTACAGGATCTGCTTTGATAACAGTTTTAGCAGACTAGCGGAGAAGATAGTCTTCATGGAAGTGGTTTTAGGCTCACAGGAAGTGGATGACAAGACCTGGACGAATTTAAAGGAGCCTGAGATCATGCTAGGGTACAATCTGGATTACATCAAGGTACGGCCCACATGAGCTACATGTGGAAATTAGGGATTGGACAAAATATTTATAGTGCAATCAGGCCTGCTGCAATAAAGGCAAGCAAACCAATCAACTGCCTAGGGCAGGGGTCGGCAATTAAGTTTGGCCGCGGGCCAGATATTTTCCATGCCATTACGTGGCAAAAATCAAGTGTAATGGGATTGAGTGTTACAGACTAGTAGCTCTCCAGCCCAGTGGGTTGTTGAACCCAATTGCAGAACAGTTGATCTCAAAGCAGGTAAACCCAAGAAGAAAGGAAAAAATGAATAAATAAATACACCGCTTCGAGCTGGCTTTGGGCCCCCAAACTGGTTACGAATGGCCACTTTGCTTGGTATGATGTAGTTTTAGTTTGCAATACATTATCAATAAATCAAAAATAGCATCAAACATCGCTATTTTTTTTATGGAAACACAGGTGCTCTAAACTCCCCAGATTGACTTACTAAAGTTACTGTTATATTACTTCATGTAGTGGCGCTATAATCAAATAAATAGTGTAAATAAACTGTGCAATAAATGACATTATATAACATAAACTGAAATATTTATGATTTACTTTCATTTATATTTACTTTAATTTCCCCCCACTTTATATTCAGAGTAGGGTAAGTTTATTTATTTATTTTATTTATTTATGAATATATGCTTTATAGAAATGCATGAGTAATGTGACCATAATATAATAAATAGTTTGTATGAGCCATCAAACTAAATCATCAAACTAAGCCTTATATTAACAAAATAGTACATATACATTTTAGTTGCATAAAACAAAAACAGAACATGCTTCATACATTTCTTACTTATTTGCAAATAAAAGTGTGAAATTTACCCACACCCACTAGTCCAGATGTGGTATTGCAAGAAGCATAGTGACAATAAAAAGACAACAGGCTAAATTAATAATGTTAAGAGAGAAAATTGTATTAAATTCAAAGGAAAAACACTTAAAGTGCCTCCAGCTGACGAAATAATCTGAATTCGTAATTCGAATTCATTGAAAACACAATAAAAATTGCACAAACAATTTACTAATTAAATTACAGGTTAATCTACAGTTATTCCGTCTAACAGTTAAACTATTTACACGGTACGACCGCCTGATGCTGCTAGCGCATCAGTGGGTTTCGCGTAGCATTCTAGCGGGGCTTAGCTTAGCGTGCCAGCCACGTTTGGTACTCGGAAATCTGGCTAACGCATTTATCTTCCCCGGTTAATTGGCCAACACTGGAAAACAACTTAAAACAGTGTAAATTGTACTAGTTTGATAAACACAGGCAGCAGCGAGTGGAAATACGGAAAATAAAATTACGTTTGTACAGAAATAATAAAGGAAATGGCTGGAAAATGGCTTTCGTTGATTGTCTCTGCACAATTCAGTTCTCTGTTCTCCTTCTCCTCTGTCTCTCTGTCCTGCAGGAAGTTATTAAAGCTGTTGACAGGAATCTGGAGCGCAGTGCTCAGACGCAGGCGTTTTTACGGGCGTTTGAAGCTCGGGATCGGTACCTGCTGGAGGATAACTTGTGGCGCGTGTCCTTCTGGTCCAGCATCAACCTGCTGCTCATGCTCACTGTGGCCCTCGCACAGGTTTACACAGTACGCAGGTTCTTCCAGAGCAGCTGAGTCTGCATGCTGCATGCTGTGCTTCAGATGAAACCTAGCCTTGGTGTAATCTGCATTAAAAACCTGTAATTAACATCATATTTAACTCAGATACTGATCTCAGACTAGCATTAACCTTAACCTTAACACTAGCTGGTCTTCACCTAGGCCCAGTCACATTTCTCTTTTGTACTTCAAGAACCCAATACAGATATTTAGCAGTTTTCCCACTCCTCCATGCAGAATTCTTTCAGCTATGTGATGTTTTAGCTTTTAGTTTTGGACAAATGTTTTCATTCATAGTGTTAAAAAATAAAATAAAAAAATCTGACTACAATAAGTTACTTTTTTTTTAATAAAAGTTTTTTTTTACATCTAAACTAATAATTAATAATAATTAAGAATCAATACTGTGTTTTTGAAAATCGATAAAAAATTGTAAAACAAAACAAATTACTATACTATTGATATTTGCTTATACCACAATACCACTTTCTTTTTTTTTACATAAATTTAATCTCATTGTATCTCATAAGTACAGGAGAAATTAATTGAGGAAAGTTTTAAAAAAGGCATCATAAACTTAAAAAAGAGCACAGTTATGAAAATAAAAAATAAGGACAGTAGATCAGGCCTCTTCAACTCCAGTTCCAGTTAATTTATTTAATACATTACAGTTGTACACTGTAAAAAAAAAATAAAAAAAAAAAGATTTTTTTTTTATTGTAATAAATGTAATAATTTTTTTATTTATTACATTTTTATTCATTTAATATATATTCAATCAAAGAACATCCGCTCACTGTATATAAAACATGTAATCAGAATTTTAAGGCTATTTATGACTTAAAAATGGAAATAATTTTATATTCTACACATGATTTTAGATTTAGTCTACTGCTAAAACATAACAAACAAAAATGACAAAAAAAACATGCAAAATAAACAGCAGAGCTCCCTGTGATCTGTTATTATCTCCTTCATTCTTTACCATACCTGAAGCACATCTTATTTTACAGACAGTGCTGTTTTAAAGAGGAATCCAACTGGAATTTCAGAGTTTAGATGTAGAGAAATTCACTCAGAGTGGTTGGGTATGTAGTGCTATAGTCTAAAAAACAAAAATGTATTAATGCTGCAGGCCTGAAATGCAGGAATTCATGTATATTAATGAATTGAATTGAGGTTCCCCCCCCTTGCGCTTCTCAGGCAGCAGCAGTCTGTCACTCACACAGACACAGAGACAGTGCTGTGTATCTACTTCTTCTTGTGCCAAGAATCAAACCATTGCAACATGACGTGTTTGATTGATTTAATTGCCTTAAGTGACATTGTACATCCTGCGATGTGACTATTACACATGCATACATCGCGATGATGATGATGCTTAAACGATATATCGTGCAGTCCTAATTTGTAGATGATGTAGGTGGTTATAATATTCAGATTTGTGCTATATTTGTAAGACCCCTGGATCTGTTTCCACCTTTGCAGATAAATCTGAAGTTGTACGTTTTTCGCTCCACACTCCAAACCATTCTAAATGACTTTCTGAAGTCTCTAAAATTAAATCCATTTTGAAAAGCAGCTGGATTCCACTTTAAAGCACTTGTTAAAATCACATTAAATACCAGGGCTAATTCAGAATCGAGAGAACCCTGAGATTAGTGTCTTATGGCTTTGTACAGAGGAAAAGGCTGAGTTACTGTGCTTGCCCTTTAAAATTCACCAGCGGCTTCTGTAATCCTCTTGCTTGTGACATTATTAGGCTTAAGTGAAGCTTAATCTTTCAGTTATTAGCCTTAATATCTGTGTATATGTGTAGCATCAGAAAAAAACCTATTAGCCTACTAGTTTAAAAAAAACTGCCTTACCCTGCTTTAACTGTAAAGGCCCACGTCCCTTTAAATATAGTGTTTGTGCCCTAACACAATGCAAATGCACTAAAATGATCACTATTGTCAAGGCCTGTAATTAGCTGAAAGATCCCTCCTATATCTGATAAAGACATTGTTATAGGTTTGCTATAGCAAAGCTATAGACATTTTTATATAGGTTCATTTTACATTTATTTATAGTGACAGTTAAGTTGTGAAGTTAACTAGTATTATCAGCATTTCTTTGAGTTAAAACCAGTGCCCATATTTGGCACTCCAGGTCTAGTCTTGATTTAATTTATTTTTAATTCAATTAATTAAATCTAATTTTGTTCCCATTTTCTCCCCAATTTACAAGGCCAGTTACCCAATCCACTCATTCGAACTCAGCCTATCACTAGTGATGTTTCAAGACCAGGAATGTAAAGACTAGCACACGCCTCCTCCGATGCATATGAAGTCAGACTCCACCTCTTTTTGAACTGCTGCTGATGCAGTATTGCCGTGTAGCATCACAGCGCTAACGCTCGGAGGAAAGTACAGCGACTCAGTTCTGATACATCAGCTCACAGATGCAGCCTTGTGCTGATCAACATCATCATCACTCTGAACAAATCTGACATTCCAAGTTTCTCTAAAATGGATAATCTCACACCAAAGCCACTCTGAATGATTTTGTTTCAATCTCAGCCATTTCATTATTTCATCCTAGCTCGAGTTAAAGAGGGAATGGAGGTTTAAAGGTTTGCTTTTTTGTGAGTGTAACAGAGAGTCATTTGCACTAGAAGGCCTAGAAATCAGTGTACAGCTAACAACATTATATATAATAACATAAAAATAACCCTCTCAGTTCTTCAGCTCTAATCAGAACATATTATAAAATAATGACACAGATCAATTCAAGTCCTTAAACCATTAAACCCATGTAAAAAAAAAAGTTCTGTCCTCGAGTGCAAATAGGCTCCAGGTGTTTTACAGCATTTAGGCAGGCATCACTTCCCATGATCCTCTGCAGCAGCGAAGTTCAGGCTGTTCGGGAGCAGGATCACCACTGGTTCCGCCGGGGAGCCGGACGTCTGTTCGAGAACAACATCAGGAGAACTTCAGATTCACTCAAACAAACATCATGCACAGATAAGATGAACAGATTTCGGGTCTTAAATGTTACTGGATTGTAAAAATGTGGAGTTTTTCAAGAATTTTCAAAAAGATTAGAGATGCTTTTCTTTCTGAATTAGTACTTTCTCTAAGTTGTGAGGTGTTATCTTGTGAGTGAGGCTGAACACTGGCCAGGGTGCTAATGACAAGTCGACGTGAATTCTGAGTTTGAGAGTTTGAGAGGTCTGATAGTGAGTGCTTGATAAACTGGACATTACATTTCTGAAGTTGTGAGAGTATACATCACACTATGATGTATTCTATGATCGTGACCAGCAGCTTCTGGCTAGAATTGTCCATGTGAACATTACAAGCAACAGTGGCGGAAATCACTACATCCACACATTGGTGTAGGAACTGGGGGGATATTAGAAAAAGGTGGATTTGCCCCCCCCCAAAAAATTATATAGTTATGCTTAGCTCAGCTGTACTATTAATGAGGAGACAATTGACCGCTGAGCGAATGGGAAATCTCTTAGCGCCAATCACAGAGCCGGTTCAGAGAGAAAGTTCCGCCTCTCAGTAGAAACAGCCAATCAGCTTGCTGGTTTTGTGGTGGGCGGAGGAGTCCGTGTGCTGGTGGGGGGGAAGCCCCTCCCTCTCTGTGAGATTTAGCAGCAGCTGATTTTAAAACATTTCTGGATATACGGAGATTTTTCTAAAAGAAAGGTAACAGCGCTAACCATGTAAACTGTGATAAGATTGTTTCTGATTGCTGGTTAAAAAACACGTCTCTGAATCAAATCACACAGATTAAACCCACTGTGTGCTTTAATAAAATGCAGCTGTGTTAGTCAGTTAGCTTAATTTTGGAATTAGCTAGACAGAGGGTCAAGGTTTAAGAAAAAATAAAAGTTCAGAAATCAATTTTTGGTGGAATAACCCTGGTTTTAAATCACAGTTTTTCATGCATCTTGGCATCATGTTCTCCTCCACCGGTCTTACACACTGCTTTTGGATAATTTAATGCTTAATTTACTCCTGGTGCAAAAATTCAAGCAGTTCAGCTCGAGTTGCTTTAAGATCCATAGTGATCCATAGTGAACCTGCAGTAACAGGTAGTCTTTTGCGAAGGCAAAAAAAAAGAATTTGATTGCATTCGGCCATGAAAGCATTAATTAGTACAGTCTGGTTCTGCACACTAAGACTTTATACTGTACAAATTACAAATTATACTGGAAATTATTTATATATGTGGTAAAAAATCAGTAATACATCATCAGGGAAGTCCAGCTGTGGAAAGTGGAAGCTGTGGTCAGTTTAGTTTTTTTTTTGTTTTGTTTTAAACCCACCTGATTTAGCACCTCACCAACACTACACGCACCCCTACAGGTCCAACTGTGAACTCCTCTCACCAGTACCAAGTATGATACTATTACTACCACTACCAGTACTATTATTACCACTACTACTACTACTACGTCTACTGCTTCTACTATTACTATTAGTAATAATACTAATATTAATCACAATGATAGGGGGTGCACTGAATATTGGCAACCAAAATAGTTGCCTGAAATTGCAAACAATAAATAAAAAATTGCACTTTTGCTTTTCGGGTAAATAAATGAAAAGGCAGAATAATTTATAATTAAAAATTAAAAAAGTTTTTTTTTTGTTGTTGTAGCTAATCTATTGCTTTAAAACACTTTTTTTTTTACTAAACTATTGAGTGCAGTGTTCTTGTACTGTGTTCTTGCGTTCTTATAATAATAAGGGATGCACTGAATATTTGGCAACCAAAAAAAAGGCACTTTTGCTTTTTGGGTAAATAAATGAAAAGGCATAATAATTCATACTCAACATCGACCAGTTTATTTTAGGTCTTATTGCTGTGTTTCCTCTAATATTACAATACTAGTCTGTCATCAACCATCGGCGAGTAATCCAGCTCAGAAAAACAGTTAACTAGCATCGCAGATAAACTGCTTCAGCCCAGCCAACAACCTTGAACATTGCCAATCTGTTGCTTTAAAGCACAAAAAAACATGTTTTTTTTTTTTTTACTAAACTATTCAGTGCTGTGTTGGGTGTCTGGGTTCTTGGAAGACGGGAACTGGAACACTTTTTTTAAGAAAACAGCTTGCACAAGTTCTTTGAGTCGATTGTGTTTTCTGGGTCATGGGTCATTATGTTTAGTGCAATATCTGCAGACTTCTGAGTTTGTGGTCACCGTGACGATAGTGAAAGGGGAAGGGCAGCAGCAGCAGAATTTCTCCCGTACTATAGACAGTAGTGTCAAAATGTCAGAAACCACGTGTCACTGTTAATAACACAATATTCAGAGGATAATATATCAAATCATTACTCATTGCTGATATATTATTTAACTATTATTTGTTAATTAAACATTAAGCAGTTATTACTGCTTAATCTGATTCAGTACATTTGTAAACCCTTTAGAATAATAGGGCAGCATGATATATCGTTTATTCATCGTCATTGCGATGTGCACATGCGCAATAGTTACATCACAGGATGTGTGATGTCACTTAAGGCAATTAAATCAAACACGCCATGTTGCAATGTTTTGATTCTTGATAAAAGAAGTAGATACACAGCGCTGTCTCTGTGTCTGTGTGAATGACAGGCAGCTTCTGCCCGAGAAGCGCGAGGGGGAGGGGGAGTGCCAGGGGGGTGCATGAGGTAACTGCATGGCCTCCATCCACATGGTTGGACACGTGCTTTTAAGCGTGAGCATGTGACGAAAGCTGTGCACCTCAGTCCAGCACAGTTTTGCGGTGCAGATATTTCCAGTTACAGCTGAATCCACGCTTTTAATCCCAGAAAAACGCTCTTGTTTACCTTTTGAAAAGCCATTTAAATGCCTGTTTTTATTGGGTTTTAAGAGCTCAGCGCTGACTCAGCTCTTGATCGGTCCGGACATGAGACAGCGCACGGGTGGGGGGGCGGATCTGGTGACCTCATGGGCCCTGCATTGTTTAAAATTGCAATATATATCGTCAAAAAAATAATTATTTGGTTGAGTAAACTACTTCTGTTTATTTACTGTAAGCTTAGATTTTCAATATTTTGTCTAAGGGTGAGTTGTTATTTTTAGCTTCTCCAGCACTAAGGCTGGGTGCAGCAGCATTAGCATTAGCTGCAAACCACAGCGCTAGCAGGGCGTAAATGGTGCCCGATAGTGATAAACTCTATCAGCTAGCAGCTAATATCTTGTAGGTTGTTTTAACACAGTAAACACACAGACTACAGTCCAATATACTCACCTCTGAACGGAGAAAGAGCTAGCACTGCGGTTAGCGGCTAATGCTAATGCTGCTGCATCCAGCCCTATTGCTAGAGAAACTTCTCTAAAAATTCATCCTTTTTTAAATGGATTTTAAATGCGTCTTATAGTCTTGAAAAATAGGGTATTTAGTGTTTATAGTAAATATCCAATCCAGACACCCCCAAAACTATGGGAAAGCACTAAGCATATGCTGTGATGTGTTCTTCGAACACTGGAATTGCCCACTGCTGCCCTTCTTTCAGAGAACAGCAAGTTCTTTGCAGTGAACTAGAGTACTGGAAAGGTCATGTCTTCAGTGTAGTATCTCAGGCTTGTTGGTTTTGTGGTCGCGGTGACGTTACCGAAAGAGGAAAGACAGCAGCATGCAGGAGGAGGAGGAGGTGTAAAAGGGAAACGAGAGGAAAATAAAGAAAATAAATCATTTAAATAATGAACCAGGAGGCGATGAGGAGAGAAAAAGGAAACACAGCACACAAGGAAACACCAATCACCACAGACAGTCCCTTTTATTGTACACAATACCTTATACTTTATTAGCTCATTTCCAATTCAGTTCTCCAGCTCAGAGTGCATTAATACCGACAGAGGCACTTGACAATGATTTATGATTTCAAAAACACAAGGAGAGGGGGGAAAAAAAAGGAATACAAACAGGCAAACAGGTCTGGAACGACTGGATATACAGGTGGTTTTAACTGCTTTACCCACCCCCATTTAAACCAGAGAGATGAGCATGGAGAGAGTCGGTGGTGGTAGGGGGAGGAATTAGGAGTTTGGAGGGTTTGGTGCCCATTTGAGTTCTCAGTTTGACAGATCATACTAATTATATCATAAATAACACATTTATATATCATCACTGTCACACAAAAACCTTGTATTTCCATTTGGGAAAGATTTTGCCTTTGATGTAAAGTGAATTCTACAGTTGTATTTTATATTGTGTCCAAATGTCATAATAAGCGGACCAATAGAAATGCTCCAAACTTGGACTTGAAGGAATGATATACTAGGGCAGCTCTAAATAGATATAAAGCTCTGGGAAAAAAACATAAGAGGCCACTTGAATGAAATGATAAGTTTCTTTGATTTTACCTAATTGAAAACCTCTGGAATATAATTAAGAGGAAAATAGATCATCACAAGCCATTTTTTGCACTAGGAGTGGCATACAGTTATCCAAAAGCAGTGTGTAAGACTGGTGGAGAACATGCCAAGATGCATGAAAACTGTGATTAAGAACACGAGATACAAGGTTTTTGAGGTTTCATAAACAGTGATGCTACAACCAAATAAAATAAATCTATATAAAATTCTGGAGAAAACAATTCTCCCACATTCTAGCTACGTCAGGGACTTCATAAATTAAAGCGAGGACAGTAGAAAGGGACAGTTCTGAAATCAGCCCAGAGAATCTGTTTAGTGTTTACTGTGGGTCCATGTTTTCACAGATGAATACTTTTTTCATTTTTTAACAGATTCTCAGATTCTCAGATTCTCTCGTCTTTATCATCCCCTGCTCATCTCCACCTCATCTCCATACAAGTTCTTTAAACCATAATCAGTCCAAAATGCACTACAAAAAAGGAAATCTGGTGTTTATGCCACTTGACTTGTGAAATCGTCAGAAATTCAGTTTAAATAGACGTTTTTTTTATATTTCTCGTTTTTAAGCAAATCTAGACATTTTCTCCTGGGAAAACATCATTGGTTGAGTATTATCTAGTGAAAAAGCTAAATAACCGACACTTTTATCAGATCAAATGACTTTAAACGAGTGTTTGGGAAAAGTGTTGGGAAAATGAGAATAATAGATGTTTAACACCAGATGATCCTTGTTTGCAAGTTTGCAATATGTTAAAACAAAGGAAAATCATCATCATCATCTTTATAATCATCATTCTCATCATTATCACCATTACCACCACCACCACGCTACAAATCCATCAGTTAAAAATGAACACCAAACCCTCTTCTCCTCATTCTGCAATCCCATCAGAAGTAACACCAAAAGGAAACCAACAGGAACCTTTAGAACCATCTTCATCACCTGGTCTACAGGCTCTACAGAAGTGTCTACAGTGCTGTGGATCTCTGGCTTTTTTATTTTAGTGCCAACCTGCTCCAAAACACACAACTCTCACCTCAGAAAAAAAGGCTTATTAATGAGCGGATTAGCTCAGATTATTTTATATTAGCTGGATTATCAGATGTTCTGGGAGCAGGGCGAACACTAAAATGTGCAGGGATATGGGAGTGTCCATCAGGACCAGGACTAACTGGATTAAAGCTTTGGAAACCGCTGATCAGCTATGGTCAACAGAGGAAAAGAATAAAACATGGCTGACAAAACTGAAAAGAGAGAAAAAAAAAAAGGAAAATAAATAAAAATCAAATAAACTAAACATCAATGACAAATGCCCGATTTTGCGAATAATAATACACTCGGAGACACGCCTGTATTCCTGAAGCCGTAAAACGTCCAGCAGCCTTCCTGTTAGTGCGCCTATTAGTACAAAACACAGCTACGTTAAAACCTTGCCTATTTGGTTATCACTATTTGGACATTCCAGAGCTTCTGCACTTCAGCGCCACCTTTCTGCACTCCTGATTCATCACACCTCACAGTTTCATCAACGCGTCGCAGTCCCTGTGCACCTGCATGTGTCTGACTCTTTGTTTTGCGACCCTGCTTGTATATTGTTTAAACAGTCTGGCTTTTGTTGTGTCTGGATCTGGTTTCTAAAAGGAAAGAGGGTAAAATGTGGATTACAGTGAGTGAGTGTTGGGTGACCAGCTGACCTTGAATCTGTCCCCTTGAAGCCTGGCTCCAGACAACACTAATCAAGTCAAATATACCCTGTAATGATAATGGTCTCTTGACAAGTGAATCATCCTTCAATGTGGAATATTTAATGTGGAATATTCCTTATTTAGTGAGTCAATGTATCGTCTTCAGCATAGCCTGTGGAAGTAGTGAGTTAAGTGTGGTTAAGCTGCGCTAAGCGTTTATATTTGTGCACTGGTCGCTGGAACACGAGGCTCAGCAAACCAATCACAATCACTGCTTCTGAGTAAGCAGGATGTGTATAACAATACCATTTCTAGGGAATGCTGCGTTGTTAGAAAGGGGTGGGAATCACAGGGCAGCTCACGATAATGATATAAGATACCACAATACTGTGATTCTGCTCGATATATCGCAAGACTTGATACTCTCTACGATACCGAAGAGAATAAAATACTGGTGTCCGAATTTAAATTTTTATTTTAATTTAAATCTGTGGTGTACGCTTTTAGTTTGATTGTAGCGCCACCATTAGGGCTGCAACTAATGATTATTTTGGTAGTCGACTAATCTCAGGATTATTATTATTTTTTTTTTTTCGATTAGTCGACTAGTCAGCGATTATTTCTGCCATCTCTAAAAACGATCGTAACAGCAGAACATGAGATTTAAATGGCATTTAAATATCTGAATGTTATTTAAAAGTTGATTGTAAACTGTGAGCAAACTATTTACCCATCTCCCATTGCGCTTCTGTCCCCTGCACTTTGTGTAATGCGGTACTGTTACAGATTAACGATTAGTTGACAATGAAATGTGTAGTCGACAAATTTAAATAATCGACATTGTCGATTATACCGACTAATCGCCGCAGCCCTAGCCACCATGTGGAGTAATGAAGCAGCAACTTTAGTCGAATAAGTTAAATTGAGGGGTGAGTCTTTGGGCGTTTAGGGCACCTATGTTTCAAATACAAAAAAAAAAAATATATATATATATATATATATATTGATATATATATAGATATTCGCAAACGAAATCAAAACAATATATTGAGATGTTGATATACTGTCCCACCCGTAGTGTTGGGTAAACTGCTACAAATAGGCTACGGTATACAATTTAATGAATTTGACAGAAGCATAGATTGGCCTTAAGAATGCCAAAAGAAGACCATTACAGGTTTTTACAACTCCTTATTTCAAGCAAATATTTGTATTAAATGGGTAAAATGATCTGTGTTATAATAATCGATAAATATAGAGGAGATTTTTAGTCCCCATTTATCCTGACTAGATTTTAACCATATGCACTTATTTTTAGCAAATACGTCTAAAGTCAGACAGACTGCTGCACAATGAGTACATTTTCATTCATATATTTTGTCCCAAATAGCAATTATTACTGGTGTTTTGATTCTGCTTGGAGGAATTTTGGGTGTTGATTTAATCTGACTCAGATTTGAATCAGTTTTAAACGAGGTACGGGTGCGTTCACACTTTAAACAGGGATTTAGACTTGATTTTAGATGATCTCACTTGTCAAGATATCATTTTCTGCAGTGATAACCGAAGAACCATCTTTTGCCATAAGCTGCGTCTACATTATCATCGATTATTCCATCAACCAATCATCAATCAATCAATGAATGTGGCTCATCAATAACACCCTGTCCTTCCTTCCCTGAACGTGAAACAGCGCCAATCATAAGGCCTCGAGAGATTAACTTAAATTACGCAAACCAAACCCAAACTAAGCTAGCTAAAACTATGTTAACGTACGGGAAACGCTAAAACACGGCTGTCACCTGAGACGCTATCTTAAACAAGGCCCCGCCTCCCCACCCAAAGAAATAATCGCGAGTGGTTATTGTGCTTCCAGGATTACTTTTTCATATACACAGATTATTATGTATAAACAAAAATACATACGCGCACACGCACACCTCAGCTCGGCCAATCAAAACTCCTGATCGAAATAACTAAACACAGTCTAAGTGCTCTCTTATTTTTTTTTACGTCGATTCCAATCGCAAATTTCCATAACTCCCAGTGTTCATCACTTCCCTCTGCTAACTGGAACGATGTGTATTTACAGTCACTGATGGTAAAAAAAAAAAAAAAAAGCATTTCTGCTTTTTTTTTTCTGAAGCATGTGTCTGATCTCACGTCCGATTTATCGTCCGACCTCCAAACGTGAACTGGGTGTCCCATGAGCTCTGTACACGCTTCTGAATGAAAAATGAAACCCCAGAAGAAACCCAAGAAAAAGCAATCCCTCAAACCATATCGAGTCATAACAATAATGATAACAATGGTATCTTGTTTTTTTCAGCATGATATCAGTTAGTCAAGAAAACAGAAAACATCCCAGCCCCTCTAAAACATGTTAAACAGTGTATTTTACACATAATCTTAATCTGGGCTCGAGAGACGCCAAAGCTGGAGAGTGGAAGGGTCTGGCTACAGGTCTGCTCGGATCACCGCTAGTCAGAAAAACAGCGTTTTATAGAAAACTTTTCCCAAAATATCAGAGATAAGAATGAAAACACGCTCTTAACTCTTAATCCCACACTCAAAGCAAAACCAGAGCAAACGAGGGTCTGTAGAGGTTTTACAATATGCCCCCTGGTGGTCAACGGAGAAATAACAGTCTGGAAGCCAAAAAGTAAAAAAAAAAAAAGAAAAAAAAAAAACACCCAAAAGTCAAAAACAAACCAGAAACGTCTACTAAATGTTTTTTTTTTTTTGTTGTTTTTTTTGCATCGGGAGCCTAGATTCAGTCCCAGGGCTTTAAACACAGAAGTACAGGAGGAAGTTAGCAGCGTTCGGACGACAGTTTGAGTTTGAGTGAACCAGGCAGGTCTGTGGTTTAGGCTGATGTATATATTTATATATATATATTCACA